>NC_091754.1:55878525-56178525 GCF_043380555.1 Nothobranchius furzeri
ATCTTCTAAACTAGCACCTTCCCTGCACCCGTCCCCCCTCTCTACTGTCCACTCCTTGTTCCCTACTCTCCATGATTGATGTCAAGTTGTTATTGTTGTTGTTAGCCTCAAGGGCAACATGCCGATTATCACTTGTAAGTCGCTTTGGACAAAAGCGTCTGCTAAATACATAAACATAAACATAAACATGTAATTTGACATATCATACCATTAAACACATTAATCATGAAGATGCAAAGAGTTAGAACACTGCATTGGGCTGCGTTCAAGCCACTGTTTTCTATTAAACATGCTGTTTAAAAACATTGTAGATATAAAACGTCACCTGGTTTGGCACAGTCCTTCGGAGGTGTGCCAGGTGGGGTCCTTGTCCCTGGTCTCTCCTGTCCACTCGGATCAACACACCAACAATGCCCAGTGGACCCAAAGCACTATAATATTAGTGAAGATGATTAGAAACATTGGTAACTGTCGTCAAATTAACAAAATACTCGAACACTTAATACCAACCTGTAGTGGTATGTACTGTCCTTTAGCATCACACTGGGGCACATAAGCTCCAGCTATGGGGTATCCCTCCGAACTGGTCGCCTCTGCCCGTTCCTTGTGCTGCTCACAGGACGTTTTGGGACGCTCTAGTGAACACAAATAGTTTCTAGTAATTGATTAATCAAGGAAATTACCCAAAGCACTATCTACATTTATGTGGAACTCAACATGTCCAAGCAGAATAGTCTTCTGTAAAGATCTCCTTACTTGAATTTGACTTACTCCAATATGCTGATGACATTCAATTATTATGCTACAGCACATCCGCTAGGATGCTAAGCTTGTTACCGCAGTTGCATCACAGTCCCACCTGATCTGCTGCAGTCTACACGTGGTGTACCAGGTGGAGTCCTGGTTCCTGGTCTCTCCTGCCCCCTATCGTCCACACACCAACAGTGTCCTGTAGAACCATGGCACTGAAACAGGTGTGCTAAATTAGGTTGGTGTCATGACTTAAATTTTGAAGTTTAGTTTCTGAAAGTTACATGACACGTCTTGGTAAAATGTGGTCAACCTGTTGTGGTTGATAATGTCCATGTTCATCACACTGAGGAACGTATGTCCCCTCTATAGGATGTCCTCCTGGACTGGTGACTTGAACACGGTCTCTGTGCTGTTCACAGTGAGTCTTTGGATGCTCTGGGTAAGAATGAGACACCAACTATGAAGTAACATTATACCAAGTATGAAAGACATCAGCTAAAGCTTTAGAGAAGCAACTGTTGCTGCCCATGAAATCTGACATCCATAATTAATATTACAAGTAAAATTAAACATTATTTGGATCTCATCATTCTACAGAGGTAACTCTACAAGTTCCTAATGCCATATCTGGCATTGTTGCATTATCTTAAACTAGACATTTTTCATGCTATAGATCAGTGGTTCCCAACCTGGGGTACCTAAAAGGTTGCACAATTTTGTGTGTGCTGAGGTTGGGAGGTTAATGAGATTATATTTGTAAAAATTACATTCATAAAATTCAGATAACACATCTAATAGTACAATCAAAACTCTGTGTAAGAGGCATAACTCTATGTCTGTATAAAGTTTGTAATAATTCATTTTTAATTGTGTGCATGCATGTAGGAGTTGGGGGTCTTGGCTTGTCTTGGACACAGGCAAAGGGTTCCTCGTGAAAAAAGGTTGGGAATCACTGCCACGTAAAGATGTGTATTAGTGAAATTTTGGCGATACAGGGGAGACGATAACATGTATCACGATATATTGCGATACATTCAGTCAGACGTTATTAGCGATTTTCTTAGACTGAATTTATTGTGGGAATATTCAATAAACAGTCCAAACGGATACTTAACATGTTTAACATGAGGTATCTGAACCATGATAGAGAGATTTACATTTCATTGGTGGAAACAAAACCCATTACACACTGCTGCCAACTAGCGGTCAGCGTTTGAACTGCACCAAAAGAAAAGAAAATACAAAAATTAGATACACAGCTTTACAATATCGATATACTATCATGGGAAAAAATATCATGATATATTGCCATATTGATATTTTCTTACATCCCTACTGCCATAGTTGGCCAGTTTGAAGACTCACCTGATCTTCTGCAGTCTACACGGAACACAACACAGCACAACTACATGGAATCATTATTCTACAGAGGTACAGAAAATATGTGGATTTATCCACTTCTTGTTCCAATATGCTGATGATATTAATCTATTGTGATAAAGAACATGTCCTCTAAGATGCTAAGCCTGCTACCAAAATAATACAACCTCACCTGGCCTTCTGCAGTCTACATGTGGTGTACCAGGTGGAGTCCTGGTTCCTGGTCTCTCCTGTCCCTTATCGTCCACACACCAACAATGACCAGTAGAACCGTGACACTGAAACAGTTGTGGAAGATCAAGTTGGTATCAAGACTCAAACTCTAAAGTGTAGATTCATAAATTTTAAATTTGCTCCCTTGGTGAAATGTGCTCAACCTGTTGGGGTTGATAGTGTCCATGCTCATCACACTGAGGAATATGCGCCCCAACTATGGGATGTCCATCTGGACCAGTGTGCTGAACACGGTCTCTGTGCAACTCACAGTGAGTCTTTGGACGCTCTGTGTAAGAATCAGACACAAACTATGAAGTAACAATATACCAAGTGTGAAAAGCATCGGCTAAAGCTTTAGAGAAGCAACTGCTGACCATCAGTTTGGGAAACAATATTATAAGTCCAAGCAACTACATGGAATCATTATTCTAAAGAGGTACAGAAAATCTGTGGTTCTATCCACTTCTTGCTCCAATATGCTGATGATATTTAACTATTATGATAAAGTACATATCCTCTAAGATGCTAAGCTTAGAATATATTATTCCAAAATAATACAACCTCACCTGGCCTTCTGCAGTCTACATGTGGTGTACCAGGTGGAGTCCTGGTTCCTGGTCTCTCCTGTCCCTTATCATCCACACACCAACAATGACCAGTGGAACCGTGGCACTGAAACAGTTGTGGAAGATCAAGTTGGTATCATGACTCAAACTCTGAAGTTTTGTTAGTGAAATGTGCTCAACCTGTTGTGGTTGATAGTGTCCATGCTCATCACACTGAGGAATATGCGCCCCAACTATGGGATGTCCATCTGGACCAGTGTGCTGAACACGGTCTCTGTGCAATTCACAGTGAGTCTTTGGACGCTCTGTGTAAGAATCAGACACAAACTATGAAGTAATAATATACTAAGTGTGAAAAGCATCGGCTAAAGTTTTAGAGAAGCAACTGCTGACCATCAGTTTGGGAACCAATATTATAAGTCCAAGCAACTACATGGAATCATTATTCTACAGAGGTACAGAAAATATGTGGTTTTATCCACTTCTTGCTCCAATATGCTGATGATATTAAACTATTATGATAAAGAACATGTCCTCTAAGATGCTAAGCCTGCTACCAAAATAATACAACTTCACCTGGCCTTCTGCAGTCTACATGTGGTGTACCAGGTGGAGTCCTGGTTCCTGGTCTCTCCTGTCCCCTATCGTCCACACACCAACAATGTCCTGTAGAACCATGGCACTGAAACAGGTGTGCTAAATTAGGTTGGTGTCATGACTTAAATTTTGAAGTTTAGTTTCTTAAAGTTACATGAGACGTCTTGGTAAAATGTGGTCAACCTGTTGTGGTTGATAATGTCCATGTTCATCACACTGAGGAACGTATGCCCCCTCTATAGGATGTCGTCCTGGACTGGTGACTTGAACACGGTCTCTGTGCTGTTCACAGTGAGTCTTTGGATGCTCTGGGTAAGAATGAGACACCAGCTATGAAGTAACATTATACCAAGTATGAAAGACATCAGCTAAAGCTTTAGAGAAGCAACTGTTGCTGCCCATGAAATCTGACATCCATAATTAATACTACAAGTAAAGTTAAACATTATTTGGATCTCATCATTCTACAGAGGTAACTCTACAATTTCCTAATGCCATGTCTGGCATTGTTGCATTATCCTAAACTAGACATTTTTCATGCTATAGATCAGTGGTTCCCAACCTGGGGTCCCTAAAAGGTTGCACAATTTTGTGTGTGCTGAGGTTGGGAGGTTAATGAGATTATATTTGTAAAAATTACATTCATGAAATTCAGATAACACACCTAATAGTAGAATCAAAACTCTGTGTAAGAGGCATAACTCTATGTCTGTATAAAGTTTGTAATAATTCATTTTTAATTGTGTGCATGCATGTAGGAGTTGGGGGTCTTGGCTTGTCTTGGACACAGGCAAAGGGTTCCTCGTGAAAAAAGGTTGGGAATCACTGCCACGTAAAGATGTGTATTAGTGAAATTTTGGCGATACAGGGGAGACGATAACATGTATCACGATATATTGCGATACATTCAGTCAGACGTTATTAGCGATTTTCTTAGACTGAATTTATTGTGGGAATATTCAATAAACAGTCCAAACGGATACTTAACATGTTTAACATGAGGTATCTGAACCGTGATAGAGGGATTTACATTTCAATGGTGGAAACAAAACCCATTACACACTGCTGCCAACTAGCGGTCAGCGTTTGAACTGCACCAAAAGAAAAGAAAATACAAAAATCAGATACACGGCTTTACAATATTGATATACTATCATGGGAAAAAACATCATGATATATTGCCATATTGATATTTTCTTACATCCCTACTGCCATAGTTGGCCTGTTTGAAGACTCACCTGATCTTCTGCAGTCTACACGGAACACAACACAGCACAACTACATGGAATCATTATTCTACAGAGGTACAGAAAATCTGTGGATTTATCCACTTCTTGCTACAATATGCTGATGATATTAAACTGTTATGATAAAGAACATGTCTTCTAAGATGCTAAGCCTGCTACCAAAATAATACAACCTCACCTGGCCTTCTGCAGTCTACATGTGGTGTACCAGGTGGAGTCCTGGTTCCTGGTCTCTCCTGTCCCTTATCGTCCACACACCAACAATGACCAGTAGAACCGTGACACTGAAACAGTATTGGAAGATCAAGTTGGTATCATGACTCAAACTCTAAAGTGTAGATTCATAAATTTTAAATTTGCTCCCTTGGTGAAATGTGCTCAACCTGTTGCGGTTGATAGTGTCCATGCTCATCACACTGAGGAATATGCGCCCCAACTATGGGATGTCCATCTGGACCAGTGTGCTGAACACGGTCTCTGTGCAACTCACAGTGAGTCTTTGGACGCTCTGTGTAAGAATCAGACACAAACTATGAAGTAACAATATACCAAGTGTGAAAAGCATCAGCTAAAGATTTAGAGAAGCAACTGCTGACCATCAGTTTGGGAAACAATATTATAAGCAACTACATGGAATCATTATTCTAAAGAGGTACAGAAAATATGTGGTTCTATCCACTTCTTGCTCCAGTATGCTGATGATATTAAACTATAATGATAAAATACATATCCTCTAAGATGCTAAGCTTAGAAGATATTATTCCAAGATAATACAACCTCACCTGGCCGTCTGCAGTCTACATGTGGTGTACCAGGCGAAGTCCTGGTTCCTGGTCTCTCCTGTCCCTTATCATCCACACACCAACAATGACCAGTGGAACCGTGGCACTGAAACAGTTGTGGAAGATCAAGTTGGTATCATGACTCAAACTCTGAAGTTTTGTTAGTGAAATGTGCTCAACCTGTTGCGGTTGATAGTGTCCATGCTCATCACACTGAGGAATGTGCGCCCCAACTATGGGATGTCCATCTGGACCAGTTTGCTGAACACGGTCTCTGTGCAATTCACAGTGAGTCTTTGGACGCTCTGTGTAAGAATCAGACACAAACTATGAAGTAACAATATACCAAGTGTGAAAAGCATCAGATGTGGCATGTTTCGCAACTTTTTACTGATTCCCAAATTCATTCCTGGTATGGTTTTATTATCCTTCTTCTAGATAAACTTAGATTTTTGCATCTAGATCATAAGTATTGGCCGGTTTGTAGACTTACTTGGTCTTCTGCAGTCTACATGTGGTGTACCAGGAGGAGTCCTGGTTCCTGGTCTCTCCTGTCCCTTATCGTCCACACACCAACAATGACCAGTAGAACCGTGGCACTGAAACCGTGATAAAATGGTTATAACTGATGTTTTGGACGTTTAAGGATTCATCTAGAAACACAATAAAAGTCTCACCTGCTGTGCTTTATAGTGTCCATGTTCATCACACTGAGGAACATAAGCTCCTACTAGAGGATGTCCATCTGGACTGGTGGTCTGAACACTGTCTCTGTGGTGCTCACAGTGAGTCTTTGGGCGCTGAGGGTCATCTGGTTGACAATGGGTTAGTCAGTTAATTAGGAAACATAAGTGTTTCTTTCAGATGCTCCAAAATTGTCATAGTTTATGTGGACAAATTGTTCAATTTAGCCCAAATTTTTAAACCTCAGCTGGTCTTCATTTTGCTTCCTAGACATTGTTGGTAGGTCTTAAATAGAACCTTGTGCTCAAACTTGTCTGGTTCATCCTTCCATCTATCCTTAGAGAGCCACTTCTATTCCAAACCATTGATCCATGTCTATCACAAATTTTCTGTTCTGGACTCTGCGGAGGTTTCACTCTGTCTCCATCTCTCAAAATAATCCATCTTTGATGTGAAAAGGTAAGGATGAACCAGAAAAGAGCATACCACCAATTTAAACTTCTGCATCAATGTCTTTCAGTAAGACATTTTCAGGAAATGTCTTTATAACTGTATTTTGTTAATAAAACACCAAATTGTCTTCGTTTTGTAAAGAATGTGAAACTACAAGAAACCAACATCAGACTGCCAAAAAAGCACAACAGTTCTTCTATGTGAATATTTTTGAATGTTTTTACATAATCAGCAGCCATTGGCATTTGTTTAAATGTGGAATTCTTCTCTGTTTTGATAGTTTTTATGTAAATAAATCAATTTATTCATTCAAAATGTTGCTTTTTAACTTTTATTTTGCCGCATTTAATCAAAATCAAGAGCTGCTGATGGTCTCCGTTTATCAGCTGATATGTTTTTTTATGTTTCATTGGGCAAGACAAACATATTTTCCCCAAATAGTGTTTGTTTTTGGACTACAGGACTACAACCACGAATTTGTTCAGACCAGTCCAAATTTTCAGTGTCAACGTGCTAACGTAACTTTTACGAATGTGGTATCGTAACTCCAATAAGTCCTACGTTCAGCCAATCATACAGTGTGACGTCACTGGCAGGCACAGGGCCCCGAGCCGATCTGGCATGCCGAGCAGATCCGGTACCTACACCCTACATCTAACCACCCACTAGTTGACTTTAACCTCGCACTAGCTACGTTTACATGCGCCAAATTTCCCCTATCTGATTCAAATCTTGGTTGATCAGAAATCCCCAATCTCTGTTCACATGGACACTAACTGAAATGATCCGATCATGTCGTGAGTATACATACACCAAGCTTTCAATCAGATTAAATAGGTTGAGCAGGCAAAGAGTTGTCTTTCCTGGAGGAAAATTTAAAAACAAACGCCATCTTGTCCGCAAGTCTTTTCCCTCGCATTTTATTTAGCTTTGTCTATTGACTTAGGTTTTTTCCCCATTATGGACCACTTCTGTTTACCTCCCGCCATGTTTTTGACTCGTCCTGAGCATTTGCAAAGGCGGAAAGACGTCACGCTGAAGTTGCTCACATGCGCAGTGGATGTTATTTTACTCAACAATCCGAATGGGTGTGTACATGGAAGTGAATCGGACCGATGATCGGAACAAAACCACCTCTCTCAATCGGAATGAAATTTCATTCCAATCAGGCCGAGTCAGCTCAGAATGTTGCAACTGACAAGTTTACTTGAAGAATCGTTGATCTGATAGGGCATTCCTTTAGATTACTTGTGCCCATGTTAACGTAGCTATTTACACAGACTTAGTTTTAACTTTAAAAGTGGGGGGTGGGGGGACACACAACTGGCATGAGAACCGGGGTGGTGGTGGGGATTCTCTATAGTAAATTCTAATGGGAAACGGGCTTCAAAGCAAACTGTTGTTTTCCGCTTTGTCCTAGTGCTCAACCAGTGTCCGTTTAATTTAGCGTAATATTGTTTTTGGACCATAAAAAGTGCAGGGGTCAAAATTTGACTCAGGAAAAAGTGGGGGGGGGGACATGCCCCCCAACTCATAAATTGTATTTAGATACATGAATATATAGAGAAAAACATCAACCACACAGACATTTTTTTCCTCTTTTAGGGTCCTTCCCAGTCCCAAAAATCTTTCAACAACTCACAACTCTATGTCCCCTTTAAAAGTTCTCCTTGTTTTAAGGCTTTTACACAGTTTAGATAATGCTTCTTTGATCTTCACTAGTAGCACTCACTGGGGATGAGTAAAAATGTTTACTTTCACCAGATGCTTTTAGCACTAAAGTTCACCTGGTAGACAGCTGTACACATTTGTCATTTCAGGTCCAGTGGCAAAGCCAAAAACATCCTGCTGTAGCCTGTTTGCTCAAACTGGACTCGTTACCCCCATTGGGATATTGTTGGTTGGTGGCAAAGTTAGAATACCTTGCTCACTGTGAAGGCAATTGCCAGGGTACTACGTTAGTCAATACAATGGTTTTCTTCTGTGTTTTCCATGCCCCTGAGGCATTCTCTTGAACCCTACCATGTTCTACACTTATCAGCACCTTCCCATGATGATCCTACTACATACTTTCACAACCATACAAAACTTGGATGCACCATCTTGGCAAGACTTGCTCAGAATGCAGAAAGATAAAGATAAGAGTGAGAAGATTGTGTCAAAAAAGCTTGATTACATGACGGAGTCATGGCTTGGATAAGAGACATGCATGACAAGATGCTATAAATTCTCAAATTACATGAGTTTGTGCAATTCCATTGCCATGCTGAAAACGAAATACCACAGCCTCACTATGGCAAACTGTCCAAAGACCTCATTAATACTTTGCAAACATCAACAACATTCTCGTTGATTTATTTTGTTGTAGCAAAATCTATAGAACCTCCCTCAAGAAATATGGCCTCAACAAAGCCTCTGCAGTGCTCACATGGAGCCTTAGGATGCTGAGGATAATCGGGTTGACAGTGGATCACACAAATTATTAGGAAAGGTAAGTGCAGTCAACAAAACATGGATGAGTCAAGATACTTCCACAAAACTTCCTTGTTTCAAAAGCATGACGTTCATTAGTGGGAAGTTCAATGACGTTATAATGTCAAATGATAAGACAAAAATGCACAAGAAAACTGTTAGATACCTTAAACTTCCATCTCGAGCTGTTTAGGCTTCAGATAGCAAGAATAAAGTTGGGAAAACTACAATTAAGACTGAAAAAGTTTGGTTTGTTTGGAAGGGGAAGAGACAAAAAATTAATTTATCTGAAGGAACAACTTCCTTTGTGCATATGAAACCAACGTAGAGATAACTACCCATGCACAGTGCCATATATGAAAATAAAACTGATTTAGCTGGTTTTATTCACTTCTTGCTACAATATGCTGATGATATTAAACTATTAAGGTAAAGAACATGTCTTCTAAGATGCTAAGCCTGCTACCAAAGTAATACAACCTCACCTGGCCTTCTGCAGTCTACATGTGGTGTACCAGGCGGAGTCCTGGTTCCTGGTCTCTCCTGTCCCTTATCGTCCACACACCAACAATGACCAGTAGAACCGTGGCACTGAAACAGTATTGGAAGATCAAGTTGGTATCATGACTCAAACTCTAAAGTGTAGATTCATAAATTTTAAATTTGCTCCCTTGGTGAAATGTGCTCAACCTGTTGCGGTTGATAGTGTCCATGCTCATCACACTGAGGAATATGCGCCCCAACTATGGGATGTCCATCTGGACCAGTGTGCTGAACACGGTCTCTGTGCAATTCACAGTGAGTCTTTGGACGCTCTGTGTGAGAATCAGATACAAACTATGAAGTAACAATATACCAAGTGTGAAAAGCATCGGCTAAAGATTTAGAGAAGCAACTGCTGACCATCAGATTGGGAACCAATTTTATAAGTCCAAGCAACTACATGGAATCATTATTCTACAGAGGTACAGAAAATATGTGGTTTTATCCACTTCTTGCTCCAATATGCTGATGATATTAAACTATTATGATAAAGAACATGTCCTCTAAGATGCTAAGCCTGCTACCAAAATAATACAACCTCACCTGGCCTTCTGCAGTCTACATGTGGTGTACCAGGTGGAGTCCTGGTTCCTGGTCTCTCATGTCCCTTATCGTCCACACACCAACAATGACCAGTAGAACCGTGACACTGAAACAGTTGTGGAAGATCAAGTTGGTATCATGACTCAAACTCTAAAGTGTAGATTCATGAATTTTAAATTTGCTCCCTTGGTGAAATGTGCTCAACCTGTTGTGGTTGATAGTGTCCATGCTCATCACACTGAGGAATATGCGCCCCAACTATGGGATGTCCATCTGGACCAGTGTGCTGAACACGGTCTCTGTGCAACTCACAGTGAGTCTTTGGACGCTCTGTGTAAGAATCAGACACAAACTATGAAGTAACAATATACCAAGTGTGAAAAGCATCAGCTAAAGCTTTAGAGCAGCAACTGCTGACCATCAGTTTGGGAACCAATATTATAAGTCCAAGCAACGACATGGAATCATTATTCTACAGAGGTACAGAAAATATGTGGATTTATCCACTTCTTGCTCCAATATGCTGATGATATTAAACTATTATGATAAAGAACATGTCCTCTAAGATGCTAAGCCTGCTACCAAAATAATACAACCTCACCTGGCCTTCTGCAGTCTACATGTGGTGTACCAGGTGGAGTCCTGGTTCCTGGTCTCTCCTGTCCCCTATCGTCCACACACCAACAATGACCAGTAGAACCGTGGCACTGAAACAGTTGTGGAAGATCAAGTTGGTATCATGACTCAAACTCTGAAGTTTTGTTAGTGAATTGTGCTCAACCTGTTGTGGTTGATAGTGTCCATGCTCATCACACTGAGGAATATGCGCCCCAACTATAGGATGTCCATCTGGACCAGTGTGCTGAACACGGTCCCTGTGCAATTCACAGTGAGTCTTTGGACCCTCTGTGTAAGAATCAGACACAAACTATGAAGTAACAATATACCAAGTGTGAAAATCATCAGCTAAAGCTTTAGAGAAGCAACTGCTGACCATCAATTTGGGAACCAATATTATAAGTCCAAGCAACGACATGGAATCATTATTCTACAGAGGTACAGAATATCTGTGGATTTATCCACTTCTTGCTCCAATATGCTGATGATATTAAACTATTATGATAAAGAACATGTCCTCTAAGATGCTAAGCCTGCAACCAAAGTAATACAACCTCACCTGGCCTTCTGCAGTCTACATGTGGTGTACCAGGTGGAGTCCTGGTTCCTGGTCTCTCCTGTCCTTTATCGTCCACACACCAACAATGACCAGTAGAACCGTGGCACTGAAACAATGAGAAAATAAGTTATGACAGATGTTCTGGCCAGTAAATGAATTCCTTATGAAACACAATAAAAGTCTCACCTGCTGTGGTTGATAGTGTCCATGTTCATCACACTGAGGAACATAAGCTCCTAGTAGAGGATGTCCATCTGGACTGGTGGTCTGAACACTGTCTCTGTGGCGCTCACAGTGAGTCTTTGGGCGGTCTGTACATTTTTAAGATTTACATTAACAAATGAAAACACTGAAACTTATATAATAGCTAAAATTATAGAAATGTAACAAAAAGTACACATTTATGAAGTTAAGTAAATATGAAACAAGCAATTATTCATCCTTAATAAAGGCATTAATGGGGTTTATCCTATGGTTTGGTAAAAATTTAATCCATCCATCCTGTTTGCCTATGTTTGGCTGAGGAACGAACAGATCAATAACAAAAATGAATGTACACTCCCTCCATTAAGGTACATGTCTATCTTGGTGTCATCCTTGAGGGCAGGGGCGGATTTTGGACTGAAAAAGATCCGGGGCTTAACACGTGCGCGCGCACATAAACACACACATAACACGCACTAGTCTTTTCATAAAACATTCGGGGCTTGAGCCCAAGTAGCCGGGCCTAACGCCGCCCCTGCTTGAGGGATGAGACTAGAGTACCTACAAATTAAATCATCTAGAAGACTCTCTAATCAGATGCCCCACATCACTATAGACCATATGAATTTGACACTGAAGACCTTATGTCTTAGGTTAAGGTTAGTCACTCTATGTCTATGAAAAGCATGGGATAGACTGTAGATGGCCCCACAACTCAATAGCTCTTTTTGCTCAGGCCTTTTTCAAAATGACATTTGGGAAACGAGCCCTCAATGCTTAGAGATGAGGTTCACTGAGAAATGTATAGTACTTGCTCTTTTTGAAACACAAGTGGTACCTCTGCATTTCACATGCCCAGGTAAAAATGATCTTCAACATTCTTCAGATTGATGAGAGCAAAGGAAGAAAATGGCAGGCTACAGCTGAATATGAATTCAGCCAACATTAATCTCCTGTTAAAACCAGGCAGAGACCCTATATTTCCTACCAGCTATCGTCCCATATCCCTTATTAATGTTGGTCTCAAAACAATTTGTAAAGCCCTTGCAAAAAGAGTTGAGAAAGTAACCCCTTTCATAATTCATTCTGACCAAACTGGTTTCACACAGCAATGACATTTGTCCACAAATTCACTTAGATTACTTGATTTGATAAACTTTTCTTAGAGTAGAAACATTGACATTAGTATATTATCTCTTGATGCAGAAAAGGCTTTTGACAGAGTTAACTGGAAGTCCTTATTTGCAACTTTGCACAAATTTGGTTTTGGTTCCCTTCATAAACTGGTTAAAAACATTACACAGTTCGTCAACAGCAGGTGTTAGGACAAACAACCAAACATCAGCCATCTTCTGTCTTCAGAGTGGGACCAGACAGGGATGCCCACTCTCCCTTTTACTGTTTTCTATCTTTATGAACCAGTAGCAGCAGCAATCAGGCAAACTACACTTACTGAAGGTGAAGTAAGAACTATGAAGAAACCATAAAAAATGAAGGCAAGTGTGACACAGAACATCAAAACAATCTTTATGCAGATGATGTGTTACATTTTGTCCAGCATTGTCCCTCTCTCAAACAATCAAATTGACAAACTCTTTCTCAAGAGTTTCATATTATTCAATAAACTGGTTAAAATCTACAGTTCTCCCAATTAATTTTTCTTTTCTCAATTCCCTTATTACACAATTGCAGTCAGGGAATATTACATACTTGGGCATTGATGTCTACCAGGCTGGTAGATTTAACAGAACTAAACTACATCCCACTTTTAAAGAAAGTGGAAGATGATCTTGCCAGATGGAAATCTCTACCGATATCACTCATTGGGAGGGTTGCCACAATTAAAATGATGGTTTTACCAAGAATCATTTGGTTATTCTCAATGATCCCAAACAAGCACGATCTGACTGGTTTAGGTCTCTGGACTCCTCCAGGACAAAATTCCTTTGGAAGGATAAACCTCCACGAATTAGCTTAAAAATGCTTCAGAAGACCAAAGATAGAGGAGGGCTGGATCTAGGAGTGTGAGTTGGCTGTCTGGTTGGGGTCTGGGGTAGTGGGTCGCTTTGCTGTGTGTTGGGCTTGTTTGCCTGTTCACTGTTACCTTACTAAGAATGAGACAATTTCCTGGGTCTAGAAATGGTTGCACCCTCTGTGCAGCAGTACCTGGGCAAAAGTGTGTGAGGCGCGTGGGGAATCTGATTGGGAGTTTGACATGCATTCTTGTTTGTTTTTATGTTGGTGTTTATGTGTGAGCATAAGAGTGGGAGAGTGTAACTGTATCTGGATGTCCGAGGCTTGGATCTCCTCCATGACATCCAGGGGTCTTCGTTGGAAGGTCTGTGGCACCACACACTCACTATTGAACACTTCTGTAGAGAAACACTTGCAAACGTGTACGCACACAGGTACTCACATGGTGTTCTCACAAGTATGAACTCTGGTGTTTTTGACACATTACCTTGGGCTGTGGTTGGTGCTTAATGCACCATGAAATAATTATTACCATGTGCTTTTCAGCAAATATTGTTACTGTTATTTATCCTTATGTTGTTCGGTGCAGTGACATAATGGTTCTGTTGTATTTATGTGAGAGAAGAGTGGGTCTCGGCTAGTAGAAGCTAACTGTTAGCATTATCAAATCCACAACACAGCAGAACTCTTCAGGTGTGTTGACTCACAAGGTATTCATTTATCCAGTATTCAGTAGTATTCATTTATACTAGAGACCACAGCAGAATTGTTGAAATAAAAAGCTAGGGCTGGGCGATAAGGCCTAAAATCAATATCACAATATATTGAGGATTTCACCCCGATAACGATAAATGGACGATAACTACAGGTATGCGCAGAGACAAAAGTAGTCCACTAGATGGGGCTGTCAGATGTATTACATTGAGTCACATTTTTACGTGACTCAAGGTGGCACCGCTTCTTAACGGGACATGAATGTTGCCAACCTACACATCTTTTCATGTTTTTATTATCAAATTTATTAGCATGGGAAACATTATCTCGATAAGAGTCACGAATTTCAATAACGATATATTTTCGATATATCTCCCAGCCCTATAAGAAGCATAGGCCCACTTTAAGTCTAAACTGTCAGTGCATCTCATTTTGTATCCTGCCATCACTTTTGACAGTTGGCAATCCCCTCTTTTTTAGTCAAGCACCACTGGCTTGAATTAGGAGGTTCTGACTCCCATCCCAGCCACTTCAGTTATCCAATCTAACAAGATCAAACAAGAGCCAATAGCAAAATGAGCTGTTTGTCTTAACTACTCAACCAACAAGAGCATTTAACGAGATCCCATTTGAAATTAAACAAAAAGGGCTTTCCAAAAAAAGTGTTGTTACTTTTTAATCTTAAAAAAAAAACTGTAAACATTGTCTGACTAATATTCCATGCAGCAGGCTCTAACTTTAACTTCACTCTTATTTCAAATTCTAACTCCTTTCCTTCATCCCCACCTGTTTCTCCACTCACTCCAACTCTATGACCCAATGACCTCGACTGAGCACAGCTCATGCTCCTAAACAAGCTGCCTGAGCAGACAGCCAGATGAAGAATTACAGGGTTCAAAGGTCAGAAATTAACAAGCAATCTTCAGAGAAACGTGACATAATCCACCTGCTGACACTGACCCTCCAGAGTGGAATGCAAAGCTGACAGACAGAAAAAAAATCTATTTGCTTATCTGCTTCTGCCTTACTCACCGGGTTTATCACAGTCCACATGTGGTGTACCAGGTGCAGTCCGGGTTCCCGGTCTCTCCTGTCCTCTACTGTCCACACACCAACAATACCCAGTCGAACCAAGGCACTGAAAGTGTCATGAGAGATCCTGTAACTTCTTCATTTGAAATTAGAACACAGTAAAGAAGGTCTAAACAAAGCCTAACCTGTTGTGGTTTATAGTGTCCATGTTCATCACACTGAGGAGCATAAGCTCCTAGCAAAGGACGTCCATCTGGACTGGTGGTCTGAATACTGTCTCTGTGGTGCTCACAGTGAGTCTTGGGACGCTGAGGGTCGTCTAAAGGGACACAGTCAAGGTTTTACACTTTGATATCGTTTTTAATTGATGATTACTTTAAAGTAAAGCTTGTACCTGGTTTGTCACAATCTTTAGGAGTTGTACCAGGTGAAGTCCTGGTGCCTGGTCTCTCCTGTCCTCTGTCGTCCACACACCAACAATATCCGTTAGAACCGTGGCACTACAACAAATAATCAAATTTCAGAAACTGAAAATTGTTGAGCTCAAAGTTTTTTCATTGGTTTCTTCCTATTTTAACTTTTTACCATTTTCTTTACTTTCACTCCATTTAAAAACTGGACAAGCACCCCCTGGTGGCAGGCTGCAGCACTTTCCCCGCCCTTTTCACTCAAATGAACAAGTCAGTTTTCTGAAAAATCTCAACGTCTTTGAAAAAGTTTCCAGGGGTGGACTTTTTGTTGATTTGTGTATTTTTAAAATCCCAGTAGGATGTTTAAAGGGAACACATAATGTAAAGTCCTTTTTATCATTTGATTTTATCTCCTCATGAAAAAAAAACAAAATTTCGGCAGTATTTATGCACATTTCTGTTTCAGCTGCAGATTTTGAGCTTTACTTTGAAAACCCTGTAAAGCATTAATGGAAACAAGTCTCGTCACCAGGCCCTGCTCCTCTCCTGGAAGCCAGTCTCCCTTGGTTGGCACAGGATATGGCTTAGGCAATTGGTGTCATGTAACAGACTTGGTAGTCTAGTGGTTAGAGTGCTGGGCTGGACACCTTTACCACTGGACCACCAAAGTCAACCCAGCAACTGACTTGTCTAAGGCGCTGTTTTAGGCACGTTTAGTCAGAGCGGTCGTGGGCGGAGTTTCACTGTAGCAAAGTCTTTTATTTCCGAGTATAAATTCAGGCTGACGAAAATAACTAGTATTTAAGATAAATGACGTTTAAAAAGCGCCAGTGGGAATATTTGATCATATACTGTGCCTACCTTTGTTCTCAAAGGTTTAAATAGCATAATATGCAACCTTTAAATCTAAATTAGTATTAATTATGTATTGGACTTGAGTCATGGGTAGGGCTTAGGGGTGCCTCACTTCAGTGGTTCTGCTCATACATGTCAAACAGAGTTTTCAAGGTTCAGTTGGGTAATTGTTCCTCTACATTCCTTCCACTTCCATGGGGAGTCCCGCAGGGATCTGTGCTTGGGCCTCTCCTGTTTTCAATTTACATCCTCCCCCTGGGTTTCATCCTGAGGAAATATGGCCTGGGCTATCATATTTATGCAGATGATTGCCAGATCTACCTGGCTTTGAACAAACCAGGCTCCCTCTCTCTTCTGGAACAATGCTTGGCTGAAGTGAGGGTTTGGCTTGCCAACAATTTCCTTAAGCTAAATGATTCTAAGTCTGAGGCACTCCTCATGACCCCTAACAAAACCACACACTTATCTTCTGATTTGGACACTCTCCCATATGACCTCAAGCAGTGTGCTACCAACCTGGGGGTGAAACTGGATACACACTTTTCCATGGGCCCTCAGATTAACTCAGTGGTCAGATCGTGTTTTTACCAGCTGCGCAGACTAGTTAGCTTAAAACCGATCCGTAAACAAGCACACCTGGAATCCGTAATTCATGCTTTTATCATCTCCCGACTGGATTACGCAAATTCCATTTTAATTGGTTTACCTGCCTCCGCTCTTAACAGGCTTCAGGTCGTACAAAACGCGGCAGCCAGGTTTTTAACAAACACCCCTAGAAGAGACCATATCACACCTGTACTGGCGCGGCTCCACTGGCTACCCGTAAACTTCAGAGTCAAGTTTAAAATCCTGACTTTTGTTTTTAAGGCCCTGAACGGTCTGGCTCCAGAATACCTGTCTGATCTTGTCACTCGTTATGTGCCAAACCGGGCGTTGAGGTCTGCTGATTGCCTGCTGCTTCGCGTTCCAACAATGAAATACAAAACGCGAGGGCAGCGTGCTTTTGTCTATGCTGCTCCGACACTCTGGAATGCTCTTCCTCTTTCAGTGAGGCTAGCACCATCCCTCCTGCATTTCAAGTCGCTACTTAAGGCTCACTTTTACAACCAGACATTTTTAAATCTCTGACTTTTATTATTTTACTATGTGTCTTTTTATTGACTGTGATAATCTGCCTTGTTGTCTATTTTATTGTTGACCGTGTATTGTTTTATATTGTGTTTTTACTTTTTATTCTGTACAGCACTTTGGTCGGCTGCCATGCCGTTTTTAAATGTGCTTTATAAATAAACTTGGTATGGTATGGTATGGTATGGTATTAGGTGCTTGAAATAACACAAATAAGTACAAAAGGGTCGTTTGTAGCATCATGGCTGCACAGGAAAAGGCCCTCTACACCAGAGCAACAGAGGCTAAGATCTACTGCACCAGACCCAAGGTGTAGGCTATGCAAAGAGGCTCCTGAGATAATCTACCACATAACTGCAGGATGTAAAACGCTGGTAAAGAAAGAATACATGGAACGCCACAACCAAGTGGCTGGCATGGTGTACAGGAACATCTGTGTAGAGAACCCACCTGAAGGGATCGGTACCGTCCGTCAGAGTCACACTGAGGGATGTGAGCTCCATCACCATGTCCTCCGCTCTGCAGACTGTCCCTGTGTTGCTCACACTGGCTCTTTGGGCGACCTGTGGATGAATCAGAACACAATCGGTCATCCTTGACTTTGTTTTTTTTAACCAGACTGCTACTATGTTTTCTGACCTTCCTGCAGGGCGCAGTAGAAACCGTCTCCATGAAATCCAGGCTGGCAATGACAGCGAAAGGATCCCAGGTCATTGATACATCTGGCGTTGATGTGGCATGGGGAAGAGCTGCACTCATCGATGTCTACAAAAAAGTTATAAACATCTCAAAAAATTGCTTTAATAACAGTTTAGAAGCTAAATGCCCAATAATTAATAATTCCCTTCAGAGGGGTTTTAGATATAAAGAGCTCTATTTATCAAAGAAGGAGGTAGGGAGGGTTCAGTGGAGGTTCGTCCAAAGTTCACGGTGATGGGTGAACAGAGGACACACATCAAGACACGGGACCTCGCTCCTCCACACATTCCAAAGCATCGAACACAATGTGGCATTAGCTCCATTCGTCTTTCCCTTCAGCGCCCATCCTTTTCACACCACTCCTGTTCGCCTATCTCTCCTCCCCTTTCTGTGTGTTTGCAGCTGTGCACGGCTGTTGTGAAAGAAAGCTCGTGACTAAACTCAGACAAAAAGCAGGACGTTTTCATTTTCCAAACATTTCTGTTCAGTTAGGAACACGGAGCACCACATGGTCCAAAGCAGCAAAATAAGAGCCAAACGATGGAAAATTATTTTGTTTTTTTGATTGTTCTAAAGACTTAGTTTCAGACTTATATACTGCTGACACGTTCTTTTTTTCCCTATATAATAACAAACTCAACAGCTCTTTGAATGACCTCAGTTTGGAGAAATAGAATAGTCTTCACTGCATTAAGATGCTAACAGCTGGCCCAAAGTGGAATGCTGCCAATCCAGAAATTGTATAGTAGTTCTGAAAACCCAGTTTTATGAACATCCATCCATCCATCCATCCATCCATCCGTCCATCCGTCCATCCGTCCATCCGTCCATCCATCCATTCATTTTTTTCCTCTTATCCGGAGTCGGGTCACGGGGTCAGCAGCCTAAGTCAAGAGGCCCAGACTTCCCACTCCCCAGCCACTTGGGCCAGCTCCTCCGGGGGAATCCCAAGGTGTTCCCTGGCCAGGCGAGAGACATAGTCCCTCCAACGTGTCCTGGGTCTTCCTTTAGGCCTCCACCCCAATTGGACGTGCCCGGAAAACCTCACCAGGGAGGCATCCAGGAGGTATCTTGACCAGATGGCTACTCTCGATGTGGAGGAGCAGCGAATCTACACCGAGCCCCTCCCAGCTGACCGAGCTTCTCACCCTATCTCTAAGGGAGAGCCCAGCCGCTCTGCGGAGAAAATTCATTTTGGGCCGCTTGTATCCTCGATCTTCGTTCTTTCGGTCACTACCCAAAGCTCGTGAACATAGGTGAGGATAGGAACGTAGATCGACCAGTAAATTGAGAGCTTTGCCTTCCAGCTCAGCTCTCTCTTCACCACGACAGACCAGTACAACGCCCGCATCACTGCAGATGCAGCAGCAATCCGCCTATCGATCTCACGCTCCAGTTTTCCCTCACTCGTCAACAAGACCCTGAGATAATCAAACCCCTCCTCTTGGGGTAGGACCTCATCCCTGACCCGGAAAAGGCGTTCTACCCTTTTTCCAAATCAACACCATGGTCTCAGATTTAGAGGAGCTGATTCAACATGCAGTTATTTACATGAAATCCTATGGTTATTTACAAGCACAAAAAGCAGTGGAAGCTAACTTTTGCATTCATGCAATCATGTTTATGTTAGAATAACCCTGTTATATAAATGTGATGATGATGTAAAAAGTTATAAAAGAGTGTTTGCACGATATACTTTGATTTTTTTCTAAATGTTAGTTATTTTAAGACAGCAGCAATCTACTTTGGTCTTGGATTAGCCGTTAGCTTGTAAATTGGTTAGTTTCTCCAATTTGCGGTTGTCTAAAGAGCCACCCCTTTGTTTAAAGGAACCGGCTTCCAAATATATTTGCCTTTTTAGTTGTCAGTCAATCATTCGACGCCACTGTGTACGAAGAGCCTGATTTATACTTCTCCGTCTGCGTCGGTGCGGAGACATGCAACGCCATTATGCGTCGGCGCAAGCGCTGTCCGACGAGCTCTCAGAAGGTGATGGACACATGCCCAAAATTTTAAACATTCATTGAAATTGAAAGAGACAGCAAGCTTGTGATTGGTCAGGATGTTGCTTCCTGTGAATTCCTCACCAGCACCACCGTTGCCCCGTTAAAAAGTAAAAAGATATTTAGCGATAGAACAGAACAGATTGAAGAACACATCGCGGAAAAAGTCCAAAAATATGAACATTTATTCACCCTCTCTTGTCCTGGCGGGGAATTGCTTCACAACACTCCGCTGCCTGAATAGAAGTTTGAATGTGAAAACCTTTCCGACACTCCATGTGCGTCTCTCCGTTGCGGAGCTCACAGAGAAGTATAAACCAGGCTGAACACCCAACGAAAGGCTTGATTAGACACCTTTACAATGGAGTATAACTTGTAAGGATTGTGCGTTTGCGCAGCAAAACGTGACCATATTGGTGACAAATCGAATAGAAAGTAACACTTGGCTCCTCCTCCTCATGCTGGTCACGTTGCCGTCGAACAAAATCCCATTCCTCAATCAGGAGTAATTGAGGGTAAACTCATGTTGTACACCAGCTGAAACGTGGCACTTGAAAATCAGAACAGGAGTGAACCCTTACAGGAGAGTAGTGTAGCATCACGAAGGTCCTCTAATTTGTGACAAGGGTCACATTTCCCAGCTAGGTCAAGCTGGGTCAGACTGTAACTTTTGGTTTCACAGATTAATCCAGGAGTCATGATGGCTGCTGAATTCAGTAATCCCTCGCTACTTCGCGGTTCGTTCATCGCGGATTCGCTGCTTCGCGGATTTTTTCTTTGGAGCATTTTTCAGGGGGAATTCGCAGATTCGCGGTATTTTTCTATGCGAAATATCAAGAAATTCTTGTTTTTTTCATCAATTTCATCATAAAATGCACTTTTTGTAATAAAACTAAAAAAAAACAAGTAAAACATTTTTTTTCTTGAGTTTTACCCACAAAAAGAGAATGTGATCATACGATAATTCAATAGGGAGCGTGGTTTCACAGACGCGGAAGTGATTGCGTCGGTGAAACGCCGGCTGATCTAGGAAACCCCCGAGCGTTCGAGCGTCAACGAAGTGACACGGAAATGCCGGGCTTTCCAGAAGTAAGTAAGATAACTTACTATGAGCTGATAGTTCGTTGGATTGATCGGTAGGTTGGAAACTCTGATCATGAATCTGAAGAAACGATGACTGAGTGGTGAGCTGGAAAGGCGACTTCCATTTATAGCCACGGTTTGTGACGTAGGTGCGACGTGGAGGGAATCCCCGCGAGGGGCATGCTGGGAGTCCCTACTTCGCGGATTTTCACCTATCGCGGCCAGGTCTGGAACGCATCTACCACGATAAACGAGGGATTACTGTATCATACTTATCTGCTGCTTTTCCGTTCCAGAAGGACACTTCAAGTTTCACAATAAGAATTTAAATAATAATTTAAATAAACTCTTTGACTTTATTACTGTTTAATAAAATCATCATAAATAATCTCTTGGTTCAGTATAAATGTATTTTTAATTACTGAAATGACTTATTATGCTTTGGGTATAATAATGATTATGGTTGATGATCAGTAATGTGTGTTCAGAAAACCAAGAAGGTCAACTTCCACTTTATCCATCCAACACAGAGCTTATCCAGATTAAATGTAATCTGCCATCACATGTCTTTGACTCATGACCAAAGCTTTCTTGCTCTGAGAGTGGGCATGTTCTAAGGAGTTTGTTAAAACTAACTTTCCAGCAGCAAAACTTAAGTTCGCGAACCAACCACCATCACTGAGGATAAGGGAACGGCCGCCCTGAAGCCTCCACCTGCTGTTCTGTCACGCTGATAGAATAGCTTTGAATAAACGCACCTGTAACCAGCTGACGCAAAACTCCTTCAGAGTTATTGATTTTGAGCTAAATAAGACGCAAAACTCCTTCAGAGTTAAACCATACGCTCGACTGTGTACCCTGCGCCATCTTCGGACCAGAGAGTCTGTTCCTCGAGTCTCCTCTACCGGACCGAGTACCCGGAGGCTGACAACATCTTCCCTTGACCTCCGGATCCTCACGAAGGGTCATCTTGCTGGGTGAGGTAGCACACAGATTGTGTTTGATGCTGTTTCTCTAAATAACAACAGCTAAGCCGGGCGTACACTGTGCGACTTTTTCACTTTTTTGAGCCGATTTTCCAGTCGTGCGAGAAGCCACGACATCGGGGCGAGTTTTGCGCCGAGCGGTCGTGTAGTGTTCAGGGGGTTACGAGAGGCGATTAACACCACGTGACCAGCCGCCGATCAGCAGTCGTGAGGTCGCACGGACTTCTGGAGTGTTTAATATTTCGCTCGTCCCTCGTGAGGGTATCGCACTGTTGAAGCAGCGCTGCGAGCAGCTACGATCCAAAAAAGTATCAGAACCGCTCACGGCGCATGCGCGCGCAATCCTGCATCAACGCCGGTCGCTCGCTATTTCCCTAATAACACACGCTGTTTGTTTTTGTTTCTACACGTTTTTTTTACTCACAAAGATTGTCAAGAAAGCGTGTTTGTCGTGTTCGTGTCAAATTAAACTGATCACAAAACACAGATTTACTTTCTTTATTTCGTTTTCCTCATCCAACCCCCATAAATCCCTGTGTGTCCTCCTGCAGCACTCCCGAAGGACAACAGGCAAGACAAAAAAGTCTGACGTGTTGAGTAAAAACTGCTATTTTTAGCACATTTTTAGGGCCGACGTGTTGCTACCAGACGGACAGTGTGAGCAGTCAGGTCGCATGCGAGAACTGGGTCGTGCAGTGTGAGCACACGACTCGTGAGATCTGCTCTGCGAGGAAGTCGTACAGTTTGAGCTGAAGCTGAGTGCTACGAGTGAAAAAGTCGCACAGTGTCCGCCCGGCTTTAGCTGCAAAACCATCATTTCCAACCCAGAACGCGCTTCTCTCTCTGAAAGAAACCTTCTGAGAACATTCACTCATCCAAAACTCTCATTTCATTTTAGCTTTCCATCCAGACACAGGTAAAGCCTTTAAAATAAGTTTTAATATCAAAGCTAGTAAATTGTCATCTATGAATTGTCAATTTTAATTGTCATTTAAATTGTCATTTCAAATTGTCAAGTTTAAATTTGTTAGTAATAAATTCTTCATTTTTAAATTTTGCCTCATTCTTTGAAATGAAACACAGAAGGTATACATTTTTCTGGTTATTGAAAAAGCAAAGATTCCTAACTTTTGATTCAAAAATAAACTTTTGCTATTAAATTTAATTATCTTAAATTAAACATTAATCTTTGGATTAAATATAGACCAAACAGGTTGTGTATGAACTTCTATCGATTATATAAGTATCTTGGATATTTATACATGATATAAGCTTCATATGCTAATGTGCTTGGTCATTCTCAGAATTAACAACTGATAGCAAACAGTGTTGATTCTAGTATGTAGAATACGCTACAAAAGTACAAGTATTTTGGCCCCTTTTGGAGGGAAAAACCTGTGCTGCTGTATGATCATTACAAGTTCTAACTCATAGTACAGGCCCCTAAAGGCTTCTTAACAAGGCAGGATAATCAAGCCAGTTTTGATCAATCCTCCCCTTCCAACAATCTTTAAGATAATCTTGTCTGATATTCCTGTCATGTGTGGTGTTTTAAGAGTGCTCTGGTCTTCTTGAAAGGACGTTGAGACCGCTCAGATTATAAATTAGGGCTTTCAAACATGTTGAGCTGTCTTGGTGTGATATGGAGGACAAACAATCATGCTGCTAGTTGAATGTAACGTTTCGCCAATTAGAAAGTCGGGGGATGGAGGCACATTGCACGCTCCTCCTCCTCCACTATTTTTCTTCAGTCTGAAGTCATGTTTGATCTCATAAGGTTTCCAAATGTTCGTGTGTGGAACCGGTTTTTGTGTAGTGTGCAGGTTATGTCACATGCTGCCCGTTGAAGGACCAAAACTGGTATATCCACGATTTTCATTGCCACGCATGTGGTCTCTCATGTTTGTTTAAAAGTGTTGCCATGTGAATCAGGCCCAATCAGGATTTCCAATTGGTAAGAATAAAGTTGACAAATGATTGACTAAAATAGCATTTCTGACAAAGAAATCTATACCAATAACTGTTGGTACTAAGAGCACTTCTTTTAAACTCACCAACACAGTTACGTCCGTCGAAAGCCATCTCAAACCCTTCCCAGCACTGGCAGCGGTGGCTACCAGGAAGATTCAAACACTGGGAGTGATCGCCACATAAATCTGACCCTTCAGCACACTCGTCGATGTCTGCAGGGAAGGAGAGATAATGAAGAGTCTCACCAGAAGATCAGGAACACCTTGTCTAAAAACACCCAGAGCAACCCGCATATTTGGAAATAAAAGCTGTAATTAGATCGAAGATTGCTACTTTTAAGATGTTCTATGACATCTGGATTGTTGGTTGCAAAATGCATGTAAAATACCCTGAGGGATGAAATCATCACCAGAGATATGGAGGTCTAACTATGGGAACTTAGACCTTCTCAATGCTGTCAGCAGCAGAGACAGACCAACTGCTGACCTAATGACCAGATGCTCACCAGTCCATGAAATTCCTCCAGACTTGTGAAATAATTCTGATAGGAGAGGATGGATGACAGTACCGGTGGTTCCAGTCATCCCGTCTGTACTTGAACCGTTAACACTAGACGAGTAGATGCTGATGAAACACAGATGCATCGCCTTGAACTCTCTTCACCTCAAAGGGTGTGTGTAAAACCAGCATCATTAGGCAAGCAGACATCATTAGCACTCCACAACATAAAGGAACCTTTGCACTAATCGTGGACGTGAGTAGTCATGGTAAGGTTCTAAGGTTGTCAAGACACGTTAAAAACCTCCTTTCGTCATTCTCTGGTCTTCAGACAAGGGGAAAACAGCCTCAGATGAACAACAACACGTGCAACATGTGTTAATATTTATTTTTACAAAAAAACTACACCAGCGTGTTGAAACTGAAACTGAAGAAAAACCGAGTACAACCAAGAATTCATCTTATGCAGCTCAGTGGCCTAGTGGTAGAGTGTCCTCCCTGAGACTGGGAGATCAGGGTTCGATTCCTGGTCGGGTCATACCAAAGACTTTGAAAAAAATGGGACCCAATGCCTCCCTGCTTGACACTCAGCATTAAGGGTTGAACTGGGGGTTAAACCACCAAATAGTTCCCGAGCGCGGCTGTGTCTGCAGCTCACCACTCCCCCAGGGGATGGGTCAAGTGTGGAGTACAAATTTCACACACACATCAGTGTGTGTGACAACTAATGGGACTTTAACTTTAACTTTATGCATGACTTGTTCTGTCTGAGATCCTCTGCAGGAATTTTGGACCAGTCGATCTTCACAACACTGCTTCAGTTTGTTGTTTGTACAACCTTCAGCACAGCCGGGTTAAGGCCTGGGGCCTCGTTTATCAAGCTTGCTTACGCACAAAACGGGGTCGGAAAACTGCGTAAGCAACTTTCCATGCAAACTTTGGGATTTATGAAAGAAAACTTTCATAAGTGCAGAGATGGTGCAGGGGATTCTCCAGGGAATCAAGAGGGTTGTGGACAGCCCTGAGCATTCTCTTCGCGGGACTGTCCGACAGCGGAGGAGTGTCTGCGGTTAGGGGCTTCTTCGGTTTCGCTGCAGCGCTGACCGCTGCTGGAGATCCTTCCTGCCAACAGCCATTGTAATATACAACAACTCTTTGATGACTTGATTATTATTATTATTATTATTCTGAGCTACTACAGCAATCAGTTTCCCTCTGGGATTAATAAAGTATTTTTGAATTTGAATTGAATTGAACTGTTGGCTACCGCTAATGTTTGCCTGCGTTTGTTTTTTTGGGATGAATTTCCAATGGCGAGGATAAAAAAAAGACCTTTTAAATTTACACTTCATAGTTTATTAGTTCTGAAAGAAATAAAGGTTTGTTTTCTCCCAAAATGAAATCTATAGAAACTCGTGGGTTCTGTCAAATCCATACCATACCATACCACCTTTATTTATATAGCACTTTAAAAACACAGCCATACGGCCGACCAAAGTGCTGAACAGTCACACAAATAACAGAGATAAAAACATAAAACTGCAATAAAATACAGTCAACAAATAAGAAACAAGCCAATAAAAAAGTACCGATAAAAACCTTACAATGGTTGGTAAAATAGGAGTAGTAAAAAACAAAATAACAGCTAACTGTTAAAAGCAAGGGTAAAATAGTGTGTCTTCAGTCTGGACTTAAAAACTGCCAAGGAGGATGCCAGTCGAACTACGGCTGGAAGTTCGTTCCACATTTTAGGACCGGCAACAGAGAAAGCTCTTCGTCCGCATGATCTATAACACGCTTTTGGTACCTCGAGGAGCAACTGGCTGGAGGACCTGAGTGTGCGACCGGGAGTATAAATCGCAAGAATATCAGAGAGGTACACGGGGCCAGACCAAAATCCACACCCTAAAAGGCTCTGGACCGGACTAAGTTCTGGTGACTATGGAGGCCGTTGGAGTTCAGTGAACTCACCATCATTGTGTTTAAGAAACCAGTTTGAGATGATCTGAGCTTTGTGACATTAGCGCATCATCTGACCCAACCCCAACCCCAACCCTAACCCTAAGAGACCCCATGAATAAATAAATAGTTACCGTAACAGTTGTGTCCATCTCCTGTATAACCAGTAGCACATTGACACTTGAAGGCCTGGCCCTCCAGTGGGATGCACTGGGCTGTGGTGTCACAGTCGTGGTTCCCAACATAACAAGGATTGAGCAGTTCATCATCTGAACCAGCTAGAAAACACACAAGATGTTCATCAGAAAAAGGTGATATTAATCCTACAACAAACCTGTAATATTAACCCAGACCGGGATTATTCCCCAGTAACATGCCAATGATTACACCAGTGATTACAGGACGTTTTAACCAAACACACATGTAAAGTCTTTCTTCACAAATTCTTATGCCACAGCCTCCTCTTCAGAAGACGACTCCCCTTCATGTTCTCAATATACGAACCATATGGATGAGGTTAGACACACATGCAGGGGCGGATTTAGGACTGAAGAAGATCTGGGGCTTAACACACACATGCACGCACGCACGCGCGCGCACACACGTGACACACACTGGTCAACATCATATATATTTGTCTTGTGCCACATAATTTTTAATCTGAAGCTACATATTAAGCATTTTCAGGGCAGAGTATTGTTCCTGTTAGTGTTTAGTGTGAGATGATAGTAAATATTCCCTTTCTTTCTCCAACAACTTTACCTGATAGTAAGCTAACTTTAGGCAAACCAGCAGCACGACAAATATTTTCAAATAAGACTCACAAACCTGAGTCAGCACCAGTCTCATCAAAGCTGGGGTTCTGTCGCGGTACTTTTGGTCTAAAAAACGTCCTCATGTCCATCTTCACACATGCGTTTCAGGCAGAGACTATAGAAGAAGCCGGCTGCTGAAGGGTTTCTTCTTCAGTGGTGGAGGCTCGGGCAGGCTGTATACAAACTACTGCCAGCTGCTCCCTCTCTGTTGGACTTTGGTACTGCATGTTACTTCCACGTTTTAGATCCGGGGCTTTTCACAAAACATTCTGGGCTTCAGCCCAAGTTGCCGGGACTAACTCCGCCCCTGCACACATGTATGGGACAGGAGAGCGGGGACAATGCATAGGCAGATGAATGTCTCATTCCATCTCGTGGCTCAGACAGAAAGAGAAACCTCAGACCGAACAGGGAACCCTGGGAAATCACTGGGAAAACACGTGAAGGCGACACTAAGAGCCAAATAAACTGGTGTTGTTTCTGTGGGGTTCACTTTCCCACACATGATCTGCAGGACAAGTTGCCAGTTTTTGGTGAGCGCCAAAACCAAACTATTGTCATATATGTGCTTTAAATGACGTGTAAGACTTGCTCTTTAGAGTTAGAGCATTATTAGAAACAACCGACAGCTACAACGTCTCTCAACGTAAACAAAACTCACAGCTTACTCTCATCTCCCGAGGCCAGAGAGCAATTTTGGCTCATTACCAGAGAGACTCTTCAAAGTGTAATGTGGCCAGGAAGGAGGGTAGATGAGAGGCTGAGATGCACATGGACTGGAGAAAAAGGGCTGGGGGATAATTAGAGACAGAAAAGGAGAGGAGTGAAGAACACACACACACACACACACACACACACACGCACACACACACAAACCTCACACATGATGCACCGCACGCCATCAAAGTGATGACTGCAGTTTCCCACCTGTTGCTTTTTTAGTTTTTAATGTAGCCGGCTCATCCAGGGACGAACACCGGAGCAGCTGAAGGTGTGATCCAAAAATGCAACTGTCATCGCTGACTTTTACTCGAGCTCATGCTGCAAACGTCTGAAATGCGTCACAGCGGGGGTGTAGCAGACAGATGTGGGCAATCCAGACACCAAATGTTTCAAGGAGCATTCCAACTCCAAACCGGAAAAAGATGCAACAGTAGAAGTAAAGTCAATTTCTTTAAGTTTCTAACTATCTAGGGCTTGTATGTTTGCATTATATCGTTTTAATGATTTCAGCACAGACTCATTAAACGAACGAATGTGAGTTTCTGTGGGAGATCGTAATGTAGGGAGACCGTTTATCTTGACAGATCTCCCAAACAGACCATTGTGGCTTAACAGCATCGAGGTGAATCAGAGTTTTACAATATGAGGATGTATAAACACCAGCTGGCGATTTTAAAAGAGATAGTGATGTTTAGAAACCTTGTTTCCAACATTGTTTATAAACTCAGTTTAAAACAGTGACTGTAAAAGCTGCTCTACCTTTAGGAGTACAAAGACTTGTCACTGGGGTGGTACCTAGGGTTGGGAATTGTTTGAATTTGAATGATTCCCGTTCCGATTCCAGTTCCTCCTTTCAATTCCGGTTCCTAGCGACTCTCGATTCGGCTTTTTTCAAGAGGGAGGGTCAAAAAACTTTACGTTTTACACAAGCTATCTAACCTAAGGTCGTCCTTGATGAAATTTTCTGAACTTCTCCATGAATTTTATTCTATGAAACCTATAAAGCGAAGTTACGCTTTAGAACGCCTCCACACATTTTCCGTGATTCTTACGGGAGATTCTTCTTCATTGCTATTTGGTGGCTTCTTCGTCTGGTCAGCAGCTTGGTGTCAAAATCAGGAATCGGAAATAAAACGTTTGAATGATTATGTAAAAAAATAGAAAATTTGTCCCCGTTCCAACTGATACTTGATGCCTAACCATAGTGGTACTCTTGGGGTACCAGTCTTGTATCCTAACTGTGGGTACTTGTTGTAGTTTTGTAACATAGAGGTCAGTCTAGAACCACTTGGATAGCCCTGTACCTTACACAACCAAACAAAGAGACCTTACAAAGGTACAAAAATTACTTCTACCAATGTTAACTTATCTCCATACTAAACTTTGCGAAGACATCAGCATATCGGGACAGCTTCGGCAGTGAGTGATGTCACTGATCAGTGCTAAAACACGTCCATGGACATTATTAACATTAAAAGTTTTATTCTGTCCAAGTACATTACAATTCAGTCCATTCGGGGGTGAGAGAGTGGTTGTAGGATATAAAAAGTGGTGTTCAATGACCAGAAGAAGAGTTGTTTATTACGGTGCTCTGTGAGACGATGAAGCACCATTGTGGGGGATTTCTAATACTCTTTTTGGCATTGGGAGATTAGAAAGTGCAATTTTAAAGCAACATCAACACTGTTTATTTTGCTTCCAACTCTTCCAGTTTTAAATATGCCAATGATGTCATGTCCTATCTAGTTACAACCAATCAGCATGAGTTCACCACAAGTCGCACTCAGCAGCTCTACTGGGACATTCCGAGTACCGACCCCTGTGCAGGTTTTTGAAATGGCTCGGAAAGCGGTCCTTTTGGCCGGCCCCGGTGAAGTGGAGACATACATGTGCCGCAAAGTTCTGGTAAAATTACCCTGAAGTTACGACAGTAAAAACGGCCCTATTATGACACCTGAGACAGCAGAACACCGTTTACATGTTTTCATTCTTTATTAAATTATCATGAAAGGGATTTGAATGCATAACCTTCCAAGCACTTTTGTCTACACAACTTTTATTTCACCAGACGTATCATTTTAAAATGCTAATTTCATATTTATTTTTAATGATACCACAATATCCTAACCTAGAAATGTACACACACTGTACCAGTAGCATAAGATTTTGCTCTGCTGGTCGGTCTGGCAGGTCTACCATTGACATGAACAATTTTAGGTCTGGCCACTCTCAACACTCTATGTCTGTAGATGCATTGGGCAGGCTTAGCATCAGAGCAACATGGAGAAAAACTACAAAAATGGCAACGGCACAGGAATGGTGCCTGTTTGAAATGGCTTTTGCATCAACTTTGGTCAATTTCTACAGAGCTTTCTTCAGCTGAATGAAGACTGAGATCCTCATCTGTGCCCCAGACAAGCTGGTTCCCAAAGTCAGAGACTCTCCTGGTCAGCTTGCTTCTCACACCAAACCTTCTGTCAGGAATCTTGGCGTGACCTTTGACCCAGCTCTCACCCTGGATTCTCATGTCAGTTCTCTTGTTCGCTCTTCCTTCTTCCATCTCAGGAACATTGCTAAGCTGAGTCCCATTCTGTCCCGCTCTGAACTTGAGACAGTTCTCCACACCTTCATCTCCTCACGCTTAGACTACTGTAACTCTCTTTTCACGTGTCTGAGCAGAACCTCCCTGAACCGTCTACAGGTGGTTCAGAACGCCTGTGCTCGGCTTCTGACCAAGTCCTCCAAACACACCCACATCACCCCGCTTCTCCTCCAGCTTCACTGGCTGCCAGCCAACTTCAGGGTTCATTTCAAGATCCTGGTTCTGGTCTATAGGGCCTTACATGGACAAGCACCATCATACATTGGTGATCTTCTTAGTCCCTACACCCCCAGCAGGTCCCTGAGGTCCAGTGATCAAAGCCTACTGGTTGTGCAGCACCAGGCTAAAGACCAAATGTGACAGATCATTTGCTGCTGTGGCTCCCAGACTCTGGACCTCTCTCCCCCTGAGCCTGAGATCAGTGGACTCAGTGGTCTCCTTTAAAAAGCAGCTGAAGACTCACTTGTTCAAGCTGACTTTTGTATGACCTTCTTCACCTCTCTCTCTTTATTCTGCTCTCCCCACCTATTCCACCTTCCTCAGGATCCACTGATTTCCCTCTTTCCTGTTCACTCTCTCTCTCTCTTTTTTTACATTTTTTTATCACAATTGTCTATTTTTGCTCATTTTAAATATATTTTTAAACAATTTTCTAAATACTTTCTTTATATTTTTACATTTTTTGTTTTTGTGAAGCGCCTCGTGATTTTTATCTTGAGAGGCGCTATAGAAATTATACTTTCTTCTTTTTCTTTAGACTTGAGCTTTTATTTGAGACATGAGCAGATGGAGGTATTTAAGGCTTTTATTCTGAAAAAGAATGTTTCTTCTTCTTCTTCAATGGTACAAACCAGTTGACAGATTTTTGTAGTGATGAATTAATGACTTTGTAGTTCTGATTGATCCCAGCGTTGTTCAGCGACAGCTTAAACGACAACGCTAAAAGCGAGCTCCGTCTGGGTCGGACTAAATATCCTTAAATTCTTGTAATTAGATAAAGGTCAGAATCACTTACCAACTCCTGCCTAGATCATACCAAACAGCAACTTTCCAAAGGTTGATGCAATTTCCATGTTTTGATTACATGTATTAAAATATAATTTCAAATATGGACTGATGGTTTTAAATTGTAGTTAAAAGTCATTATGAATGGTTTTATTAAAGCTGAATCCTTTCAAACACTGTGAGTGGTTTGCTACTGCTGCATTGTGGGAAACGTAGGATGTTGTGCTTTTAAAGTCCCCTCTGACAGAGTGAACATGTACTCTCATACATTTATTTTGTTTGTGTTATCGCTGTTCCATCACCCCACTGCCTCAAGCTCGTCTGCAGCCACTGATTCTCATGACCTCACAGGGCAGCTATTCTACCCGGCAACCCCCCTCATCCAGGAAAATCTGTCATTGGCTGCAATATTATTTCCCAGACAGTGTAGGACCCCTGAACACAAACACACATATACGTGTGCTCTGTTACACACACCACTTAACCTGTGTTTATGAAACCCCTGATCCCAGAAAGCTCTTCCAGCTGTGTTCTGGGTGCACGGCTGTGTGTGTGAGCGTGTGCACGTGTGAGATATGTCATCACAACCTGATTAATCAGTGTGTTGACGTTCCGGTGACAGAGACTTGGTGTGCATCCAAAAACTGTGGCTGAAAGGCGTGCTTTTCGTCCCAAACTTTTTTCTCTCCTCCACTTCATCTCTTTAGATCTCGGCCACTTTCTGGTGTTCATCGAAAAGAGCCGGTGACAACAGAAATATAACCTGACACATGCAGTATTCTACGGATGTGAATCTTAGAGCAACTCACGATTTGATTCGATTACGATTCTCGGGGTGCTGATTCGATTCAGAATCGATTCTCGATTCTCAATTTAAATCGATTCACAATCAGTATTAACAAAGAGCGTCAGCTCCAGGATGAACTACTTTGTTGTACAAGTTAGTTAAAGCTATGGGACATTTTTATTTGACTTTAAACTGGTCATGCTCCAAAAATGCTAATTTACAATGTAAAATAAAGAGATTCTAAAACTGTAAACAGAAGCAATGTTTTGACCAAAAGGCAACATTTATTTTTGCTTACCTTGTAAAATATAACACATCTGTAGTTACCTAACAGTAGCTTTGAAAGTAATACGGTTAAATACTTTTCATGTGTAGAAACAAGTAACATGAGTAATCCTGAGTACTCGTTTATCAACTTAGAAAATAAATATGAGAATATCTCAAATGTCTGAGTATGGAAACAATTACATTCAAGTGCCCTCTTATCAGCAGATTCAAACACAAATCATCTCAATTTATGGGGTAGATAGATAGATAGATAGATAGATAGATAGATAGATAGATAGATAGATAGATAGATAGATGATAGATGATAGATAGATAGATAGATAGATAGATAGATAGATAGATAGATAGATAGATAGATAGATAGATAGATAGATAGATAGATAGATAGATAGATAGATAGATAGATAGATAGATAGATAGATAGATAGATGATAGATGATAGATGATAGATGATAGATAGATAGATAGATAGATAGATAGATAGATAGATAGATAGATAGATAATCTTTATAGACAGACTCTGAGGTCCAGGTAATTTTTTTTAATAATAAATAAATTATATGTGTGTGTGTGTGTGTGTGTGTATATATATATATATATATATATATATATATATATATATATATATATATATACATACATACATATAAAACAACAAAACATTAAAAAGAATTAATGAAACTAAATAGGTAAAAACAAATAGAACTAATTAAAAAGATAAAAGCATAAAAATAAAATAAAAGTCTATTTTAAGTACTTACTACAAAGATGTTCCACACAATTAAGAGTAACCACACAAACACCTCAACCAGTGCTTCCTCATACTGGACAAATAGTGACAACTGCTAACAGCAGGATCAGTGATTGCTAAAATTATACGGTTGGCAGAGCTATCCAGTCGTTCTCTAAAACTGAATATTAGTTTTCTTAAAAGAGCTTTAAACCTACAAATACCTGCTGTTACAAACATTTGACTGGCACATATACACCTCTGGTTTTTGTCGAGATATTTTAGAAATTGGACCAGGAGCTGATGATGCCACGCTGCCTGCTACGTCCACCCCCTTGTAATCGTGTTCAAAGTGGTCTTCTAGCTTTGATAGACAATAAACCCAGAAATAGAAGTGGTTAAACAAAACACTTGAAGATTGTTGTCAATGGTTTTAGTGTTTATTGACCCCAATCCTCAGCTTGAAGTGTTTAAACCCGAGCTCTATCCAACACTGCACCGTGCTTTGGCTGTGGTTTCTGTGGCTGAGCTGCAACAAATCCCAGTGTGGGTGTGAGTCGGAGAGCTACGAGTGGAAAAACCTCCCATTTACAGAGCGTATGGTGCGCCCGACAAATTAGAGAAAGACAGAATTAGTCTGGAATGAATTTAGGCAGTCAGATATAATGTTCCCCATGTTATTGGCTTGTGTTCAAGGTGAAATGTCATAGGCTGGTGGAGATCGCACCAAGGTGGTCCATGCTGACATAACCCTCCTTCAATCAGAATGGTGACAGGGAAGAGTTTGAGATCATAGACCAGTCTGTCATGGATGATGGTGAACATGTGTATTGCATCATGTCTTCAATTTGTTCCATTGTCTAAAAGATCTATCTTCAAATGCTACAGTGAAACCCGGACTGTTGACCTCGTGGTACAGTTCTTGTACAAGTTTTTGTTGACCCACGACTGAAACTAAATCACCACTTATTGGGGAGTAAAAAGTCTTGTTTTCCTTTCATCAAAGTTTGACTCTTGTGCAGGAAAAGCCTCTTATGTTAGGTAAACAGTTTGATTTAACCCGATTTGAGCTGAGGGATTTGGGGCTGATTGCTCCCACACTAGGCCTAGTTTCTATGGTCTACCTTCTCAGTGGCCTAGTGGTAGAGTGTCCACGTCGGGACTGGGAGATCAGGGTTCAAATCCAGTCAGGTCACACCATAAATTTTGAAAGGGCCTGATGCTCAGCTTTAAGGGGTTGGATAGGGGGGTTAAACCACTGTTGCAGCTCACCGCTCCCCACAGGATGGGTCAAACGCAAAGACGCCATTTCACCGGTGTGTGATGATGACTACTGGGACTTTAATGAAAGAACCCCATCTGAGTCAACCCACCTCCAACTGGACTGATCTTGTTGGTGATGGCATATCTCAGGATCCGCTCTTCCTTGACATACATCACGAAAACTCTCTCCATGGTGATTTGCAAGGTTTCAGGGGTGGCACGGTTGTCATGGCGACAGTCCCGATAGGTGATGTTCTGTTTCAGGTGGAAGGTGTAGGACTGGGAGCCTCGCTCAGCTGAAACAACCACAAACTCCCTCACAGAAGAGGAAGTGATAACTAGAGAAAGTAAAGAGAGAACGTCAGAAACGTTTGGCCAACTACAATCCCCAGTTATTGCCCTTTAATGTTGGTTGTGGATACCCGAGGGGTAGTACTGGTAGGTTTCTTTGAAGGGTTGCACCGTAACTTCGGCTCCAGGTGGGAGCAATGGCACGTGGCCACTGACGATGGTTTCCACCCTCAGGTGGTTGTGCTCGTCTAGGCCGCTGCCCGTTTGTATGATAGACAGCCGCTGATTTCCAGGGTTGAACAGCACTTCAGCATGTCTTGTGAACTCAGCACCTGGTAACACAAGGAGCCAACAAGTCAATCACTCTTTGGTTTGGTTCATTTCCCCTTGAATGATGCAGCAGTTTCACAAGTACAGAATTAGAAAAGCTACTTTCAGACACAAGCAGCTGTTTTCAGTTAGAGAAGGGAGATGGAAGCCTCATATTGCATCAGGTCACTGGGGACAATACAGCTGGCTGCATGGCCGAAAACACTCAAGAAGACACAGAACGTCCTCGCTGTAGAGGAGCTTGTGTCCCCTGCAGATGTCCTGTCAAGATATCCAAAGCAGCAGATTTAAAAGTGGACACTAAAAAAAAATCACCTGTAGTTTTAAATCCTGCTTGGCTATTGGGCAGCTCCAGGGCAAACAGCCATCCGAAAAGTTCTCCTACTGGTGACACTGGCATCAGGGCCCAGCCCACTGGTTCAGGTACCTGACCAACAAGGCATGAGTTCACATCAGTCACATAATATCAGTCACATTTTCCTGGCTGGGAGTAAACCCACGTACAGCCCTTACTGGACCCTTAAGTTTAAAGAATACACTGCAAATAATTATTTCTAAGAAAGTAAAAAAAAAGTCTTTTTTAGGCATTTCATATTATTCTAAGTCTAAAAAGAAAATCAATTCTTCTCTAGAAGAACAGCCTAAGGTAAATACGCTTAAATATGATCCAGATTTTCTTATTTTGAGTAAAACAAAATGGCTGCAGTAGCCAGAAATCTCTAGAGCAGGGGTCTTCAAATACATTTGTTTAAGGGCCAGCGTTTTTTCCAGCCGACACCGTGAGGGCCAGGTGCTCTTCTAAAATAAAGTTAAAGTATTATTGTATTTTAATTTATTAACATTTAGAGTAGAAGGAGTCACCGCTCATCTGGGTGAGGTGCTGGAACAAAAGTAGAAATCAAAAAGATCAGAATCCGCACACTTCAATCTGCGATGTGAGAGCTTTATTTGTCGAGATGTTCGGTCTGAGACCTTCATCAGGAGTTGTGCACAACTCATTTGGAGGACGTTAGGGCCCAAAGGCCGGGTGGAAAGGTCTGGCGGGCAGGATTTGGCCCGCGGACCACCAGTTGAGGTTCACTGCTCTGGAGCAACCAGTAACTCCACCCTCTAGCCAATCAGCAGCTGACAAGTTCCAGTGCTGACTTGGGTCAGCCCTTGGAACCACAACGAAGAGGGGGGCTGAAAAGTAGAGGGAATGTAAGGGGAACATACTGAACTGTCCTGTTGGAAAAGACGGCCAGACCGAACCACACCCTCCCGAGTCACCCTGAGTAGCGCTGTTGGAAAAAGCCTATAAGAGATCCCAGAACTTCCTTTTCCCAGATACCTCCTTCAGTTCAGAAAACCTCTTCGGCATGTCCTGGGTTTGTCTCAGTGTCTAGAGCAGGGGTCACCAACCATTCTGAGGCTGAGAGCTACTTCACCATTACGGAGCCATATGAAGGACTACCAAGTTGATAGACAAAGTTTTTTCATGTGTACAAAACTGACCTTTGAACTAGTAGTTTAAATAAACATTATGTATAAACATATTTGGGACTTTTTTATTAATATCATTTCTAAATATATATCAGTGCAACTGAGATTTTAAAAAGTCCTTCTCTTTGGGTTTGTCCCTTCAGGAGTCGCCACAGCCAATCATCCGTCTCTATTCAGTCCTGTCTTCTGCAACCTCTACCCTCAGACCAGCTAATCATGTCCTCTTTCATCATATCCATTTATCTCCTGTCCTGACATGTCCTAACCATCTCAGTCTGCCCTCTCTGACTTTATCTCCAAAACATCTAACAGGCTGTCCCTCTGATGAACTCATTCCTGATCCTATCCGCAGCAGATCACTATGTCAACTGCACACATCAAAGTCCATGAAGACTCCTGCGTAACATCTCCTATCAGCCTGTCATCACCAAAGTGAACAAGGAGGGGCTCAGAGCAGATCCTTGATGCACTCCCACATCCACCTTGAAATCTTCTGTAACTCCTACAGCACACCTCACTGCCGTCTCACAGCTCTCATACATGTTCTTCACCACTCTAATACTTTTTGGTTACTCCAGACCTCCACATGCACCACAGCTCCTCTCTCAGCACCGTCATAAGCTTCCAACCTTCCCAGTACTCCTTTAGCATCCTTGAAACAAAGGTAGCATCTGTAGAACTCTTTCTTAGCATCAAGCTGTATATCCTTCACTGTATAACTCATTAGCTGTTTCTCTGTAGTTCCCACAATTTTGTAAGCCGTCTCTGCTGCCATGTTTTAAATCACACAAAGTGTGATTTTAGAAATAGTCACAGAAAGTATTATTATATACTTTGCTGAGCGGTGAATTGTGCTATTTTTAGAACAGGAACTAAGGGCATCTTATGGGGTGCCTAAGTCACGCCCATCTGCTTCCGGACCACGGGTCCCCAGAAGAACGAAAAAACAAATGCAAGTCAACGGGGCTAAAAACGCTATTTTCTAATTCCGCTTGTTTTATGCCATGGATTTCACATATGATGTCCATGAATTTTAAAGACACATTTTGATACCAAGAACACGCTTATTGTCGAACAAGGGAAAACGCTATTTTAGGTTTTGTGTGAAAATAAGTCCAGGACTACAAATGCGCTTCATCGCGAAAGTGACGTCATCGAACCAGACACGGAGAAAACTGAGGCAAAAGGGCTGTAAGTTCAGCAAACTTCCCGCAGGAGGAAAGAACCACCATAAATCTGGTCATGTGGTAAGTAGCAGCTACGCTAGGGGAGAGGAGATTATGTGGTGATGTCACATATGCGACGTGCCGACTTCTAGTTTGAAGTCATGCTAATTACAAACTTTTACAAGCTGATAAATCTCAAAATACGTGACTGGCATGGTCGAAGCACCCATCGTTACTTTTCATTTAAATGGCAGTACAACATATGTGCGATCCTGGGCCTAAGGCAAAGCGGAGTAGAAAATAGCGTTTTTAGCCTCGTTGACTTGCATTCATTTATTTGTTCTTCCGGGGACCCGTGATGCAGAAGTAACTTAGGTTCCCTATAAGGCTCTTAGGGGCACATTGGTGCCAGCGGGCACCAGGTTGGTAACCCCTGGTCTAAAGGAACATGTCTGAAACACCTCCCGAGGTATGAAGAAGACATTACCAGATGCCCCAATATGAGGAATCAATACCTTTGTCTGTCAAATCTTTAGCTCCATTTATGAATTCAGTGACAGTTGATGGCCTTGGCATTTTGATCTTTGAGTCTCAGAATTGGCTTTAGGAACTTAGACGACAGTTTTTTCAAGATATTTGAACTAGACATAGTATTCGAGGTACTAATTTAAGTGGTGGATCTAGTTTTCTTTATTTTTTAACAAAGATGTTGATGCATTGCAATATTTTACATTGTCAGTAATTTTAAAACCTATTAAGTCTTGTGTGACTGTTGTAAAGAGCTGATTCATAAAATAAGGCTTTGCTTGCTTTTAATACCACCGTGCTACTATTTATTAGTGTTGGGTGATAATGAATCATTTCCATCCTCTACCTGACTGATGGCCGTGTATGCTCGTCCATCTCCAACCACGATGTAGGCGTGAAGGTCGATGTTGTCAAGCACAATCGGAAACGATCCTACTGTCACCGTACCACTCACCTTCCCGCTGACGCGCTGAGGAGCACCTGGTCGGAGAAACATCAAGGCTGAGCGATGAAGAAGATTTAAACAAGAAGATATGACAATGAGTTTTGAGTTCCAACCATCAGGCAGACATTGGCGACCATTTCCATAGAAGCCAGGACGACAGTGACAGCAAAACCCCGTGGCGTAGTCTGAGCAAATAGCATTCTGGGAGCATTGTTGTTGGAATCTAGACGATGGAAGAGTAAAAGTTTCTGTTTTTGTAAACTTTTATAAACAGGATCTGATTTCTCCAGCTGTGGAGCGAACACATACCTGGCACACGTTTCCTTGTTCTCAGTAGTGTACTGAATCACTGGGACAGAATGGGAAAATAGCATTACAACACATTATAACACATTGATTCATCCTCCTACAACTAATCAAAAAATTTTGTTTCAGCAAAAAAAAATTTTATGAATACAGAATTGGGTGGTGAGCGGTGGCCAGAATGGACAAGCTTTGAAATTTATTTTCATGGTTTTATCTCACAATGTTTATTTTGTCAGCACAATATTTTTGAAACTATAAAATTATACAGAAATCAACACAATATGCAAATTTTTTAAATCCGATTCGTTATCGCCCTCCAATAAAAACTATTAATTTTATGAGTTAAGCTCTTAGCCTACGTAAAGATGTTGCTAAATCTGTCAACTTTACTGATTGGGCCTGAATTTGGCATCTTGACCTAAGCTAAAAGTCAATAACAACACCCACTCTAGGGAGATAACGCATCAAATTACAGGTTACCAAGGTTTGACCAAAAGTGTCAACACTTCCCCAACAACAGATGAACGTAGTTTGGAATGTCTCACATTAAAAGAGGTCACGGAGTGTTTTACTTTTAAATTATGTTAAATCTGAACCTAAATGTTTTTTACTTAGTTTGTATTATTTTACCAGTCATCACACACATCCTGAAATGCTGGAATATCCCATTTCATCCTGACTGGTTGGATCATTCAAGGCCCGTCATTTTTATCTTCTCACAAATCTAAAAAATTAACTCATTTTACATTAAAATGTCAGTTTTTCGAGACAGTATGATTAGGGAAACTCAAATGTGTGCTGCACCTTTTGTTTTATTCTTCAAAGTAAGCCAAATGACTTCATGTGGATATTTTTTACCCTCACAGACTTTTTAACCTTATGTAACCATGCAAGTGGAATGAGAACACGTCCCTATTTATGGTCAATCTTATGGGAGTAGCAGCATGGGAGGGAATGCTGAACACACACACACACACACCTGTGAGCTGCCAAGTACAATGGTAGCGTTATACTTCCAGCTGCTGAGCAGAGGGAAGAGGTAGTATTACCCTCCCAGCGGCCATCATGCTTTCACAAATGCTCATATTAAAGCAGAAATCTGGTATTTTCCCCTTTTGGGAAATAATGTATGATTTTTATTTTTAGAATTAGATAGATAGATAGATAGATAGATAGATAGAGATAGATAGATAGAGATAGATAGATAGAGATAGATAGATAGAGATAGATAGATAGAGATAGATAGAGATAGAGATAGATAGATAGAGATAGATAGATAGATAGATAGATAGATAGATAGATAGATAGATAGATAGATAGATAGATAGATAGATAGATAGATAGATAGATAGATAGATAGATAGATAGATAGATAGATAGATAGATAGATAGATAGAGATAGATAGATAGATAGATAGATAGATAGATAGATAGATAGATAGATAGATAGATAGATAGATAGATAGATAGATAGATAGATAGATAGATAGAGATAGATAGATAGATAGATAGATAGAGATAGATAGATAGATAGATAGATAGATAGAGATAGATAGATAGAGATAGATAGATAGATAGAGATAGATAGATGGATAGATAGAGATAGATAGATAGAGATAGATAGATAGAGATAGATAGATAGATAGAGATAGATAGATAGAGATAGATAGATAGAGAGATAGATAGATAGATAGATAGATAGAGATAGATAGATAGATAGATAGATAGATAGATAGATAGATAGATAGATAGATAGATAGAGATAGATAGATAGATAGATAGATAGATAGATAGATAGATAGATAGATAGATAGATAGATAGATAGATAGATAGATAGATAGATAGATAGATAGATAGATAGATAGATAGATAGATAGAGAGATAGATAGAGAGATAGATAGAGAGATAGATAGATAGATAGATAGATAGATAGATAGATAGATAGATAGATAGATAGATAGATAGATAGATAGATAGATGTGAACCCCAGCTACAGATTAACTAAACAAAGGGTGTTCTATAGTGATTTATATCCTATTTATAATTTTTTCACATAACCTTTGTTCTAAATGGTTAAAATATCACTAAAAATATTTTTCAAAAGCACCAAATATTATTGATTCTGATTGATCCTTTATGTGTTTGTGACACTAAAAGGGTTTAAAAATGAAAATAGGTCAGAAAGACAACATAGAAAGGTGTACGTGTGTTATTTATTGCCCACCTCCAGTGTCAAAGTCAACATCCTCTTCATCCACACTGACCACGTAGCCCCCAGGGGACAGGGGGGGTTCGTTTTCAGGAGAAGGGTTCACTTCCACCACCTCTAGAGGAAGCTACAGATGGAGACGGGATAAGAATATAAATGTCCCAACTTCCAGCATGTTAACTTCGCTGTGAGCCAAGCCAGTTCCATTAACTCGATCCCGATGCTACAACCCAAAGAACTGTGATGTGAGAATACGTGGAGTCTTTCATCCAGTGGCCAGTGGATCATGACTTGGCAGCATTTAGTTGACAGCAACATGCTTCTAAACAACATTCCACCTCACCCACATAACTAGAACTGATTTCAAATACTCATAAATTAGAAATGTCTCCGTTCATCTGTGATGAGCTGAGGGACACGACTGTACTCACGAGCCCTTACGCAACACAGGGGTTTACAGGTTTAGCGATCAGCCATCTTGATTAATAAAAAATTATTTAGTCTTCCTGTTACCTGTGGTTTCTGTTCCTGGAGCTGCTGAGCCCGTCGTTCTGGGTGATTTGGAGGAACGTACTGCCCCTCCTCTCCTTCTTCTCCATTGTACGTGACCTGGTGATCAGAATCCTCTGACGAAGGAGGAGTAGAGCCTGGACTTCCAGGCTGGAGTGAACCAGAGTCGCCACCATCAGGCACAGGCTGAAACTCAAGGTCTTTACCCGTTGCGGTGTAGCCGTCTACCTCCTCTGGACTCTCTGACTCAAAGGTGTTATCTGGATAATCCCCATACTCAGGGGTGGTGGTGTCCTGAAAGAGACAGTGAAGGTAGCATTGGAGAGGCATTGGAGAGGCAAAACTAAGATTTGCGTGTCATTTTTAAAGTGCGACTAAAAGGAAACATTAATGTTACCGGGGAGAGGGCATGTCCTTCAGGAGGTAGGGTAGAAAGGAGACCACCAATGGCTGCAGGAATGATGTTTTCAAAAGAATGTCTGTTCCCAGTGTGGAAGAGCCAAACACCTGGAATCCCGGTATTACCAACCCTAGAGAGGGAGAAACCAGTTCAGTGTTTACATCTTACCAGACTGACAAGCAACAAACTAGTCTGGGTGCATCAAAGTGTGCTGCGGCCATCTTAAGGAAACTAGTCTTCTTAATTTTATAGTTTATTCTGTATTCTATCATCCTTGATTTTGGCATCTATTTAGCATTATGAGGGTTGTAAAAAGCTCCTCTGTGGCAAGGCTCCGGGGGTGGATGAGATCCGCCCGGAGTTCCTTAAGGCTCTGGATGTTGTGGGGCTGTGTTGGCTGACGTGACTCTGCAATATTGCATGGACATCGGAGGCAGTCCCACTGGACTGGCAGACCGGGGTGGTGGTCCGCTTATTTAAAAAGGGGGACCGCAGGGTGTGTTCCAACTACAGGGGGATCACACTCCTGAGCCTTCCTGGTAAGGTCCATTCAGGGGTTCTGGAGAGGAGGGTCCGTCGGATTGTTGAACCTCAGATTCAAGAGGAGCAATGTGGTTTTCGTCCTGGCCGTGGAACATTGGACCAGTTCTATACCCTTAGAGGGGTCCTGGAAGGTGCGTGGGAATTTGCCCAACCAGTCTACATGTGTTTTGTGGATTTGGAGAAGGCGTTTGACCGCGTCCCTCGGGGGGCCCTGTGGGGGGTGCTCCGGGAGTATGGGGTACCAGGCCCTCTGATACGGGCTGTTAGGTCCCTGTATGACCGGTGTCAGAGCTTGGTCCACAATGCTGGCAGTAAGTCGGGCTCGTTCCCAGTGAGAGTTGGACTCTGCCAAGGCTGCCCTTTGTCACAGATTCGGTTCATAACTTTTATGGACAGGATTTCTAGACGCAGCCAAGGTGTGGAGGTCATCCGTTTCGGTGGCTTGAGGATCAGGTCTCTGCTTTTTGCAGATGATGTGGTCCTGTTGGCTTCATCAGAACGTGATCTTCAGCTTTCGCTGGAACGGTTCGCAGCCGAGTGTGAAACAGCTGGGATGAGAATCAGCTCCTTTAAATTTGAGACCATGGTCTTGATTTGGAAAAGGGTAGAATGCTTTCTCCGGGTCAGGGATGAGGTCCTGCCCCAAGTGGAGGAGTTTAAGTATCTCGGGGTCTTGTTCACGAGTGAGGGAAAACTGGAGCGTGAGATCGATAGGCGGATTGGTGCTGCATCTGCGGTGATGCGGGCGTTGTACCGGTCTGTCGTGGTGAAGAGAGAGCTGAGTCAGAAGGCGAAGCTCTCGATTTACCGGTCGATCTACGTTCTTACCCTCACCTATGGTCATGAGCTTTGGGTAGTGACCGAAAGAACGAAGATTGCGGATACAAGCTGCCGAAATTAGTTTTCTCCGAAGAGTGGCTGGGCTCTCCCTTAGAGATAGGGTGAGAAGCTCGGTCATTCGGAAGGGGCTCGGAGTAGACCCGCTGCTCCTCCACATCGAGAGGAGCCAGTTGAGGTGGCTCGGGCATCTGGTCAGGATGCCTCCTGGACGCCTCCCTGGTGAGGTTTTCCAGGCATGTCCAACCGGGAGGAGACCTAAAGGTAGACCCAGGACACGGTGGAGGGACTATGTCTCTTACATGGCCAGGGAACGCCTTGGGATTTGCTAGCATAAACAGGAATAGTGAATGAAACACAGCTGAGTCATCCGGTCGCTTAGCTCTTCACTAATTACTGAATTAGGGAAATCCAGTTTTTTGTTGTATTGTTGGCTTTTGTCAGTTGCAAAGGTCACCTACTGGTACAGTTTTCACCTACTGGGATAATCTTTTAACACTCTTCTCATCTGTGGTAACGCTGTAGAAGGGTCCCTCAGATCGGGAGAATATGAAGAACGTAACTTCTCCTCTACTGAAGCCAACTCTGGCAGGAAGCTCAATCTTAACATTATACAGTTCCTACAGAAAGACAAGAAAACATATAATCACAAAACAACAAATAGCATTAACACAGGTGTTCAAAATGATCAGAGATGTCCCGAACCGTTTACCTTCGGTTGTGTCCCGAAAAAGTTCAGACCATCTTCGGGGTAAAGGAAGAGAGTGTACGAGTCTGTCTCATCGTAACCAATCACCGCTTGGAACGTGTTGACCTTCAGGGACAGAGAGAAGGGCAGAGAGTGAGTCTGAATGAGAATTTTAAGTGTTTGATTTCCTCCTGAAATACAAATGTGGCTGAGAAAGATTGAAAAAAGTTGGCCAGTCCCCCTCAGATGGAATCAGCCCAGCTCAGTCACCCTTGTACTGAAAATTTCACTGCCCCCTCACCCCGATAAATGAAATGAATCCATTCCACATTTGAAGTGATGGATGACAAAACGTTTTCAGTCATCTCCTACGTGCACATGAGGCCGATCCGGCCCACCCTGCCCACTAAAACCACAGCAGAAAAAACAATTTTATGAATGAAGGAAAGACTTTGAGCAATCCTACGTTGCATTCCTTTGAAACAAGACTTGATTACCTGCACACACACACAGAGAAACCAATGTATACATAACACACCTTGTCCTTACAATCCCAGATGTTGAGCCACAGCTGCCTTTCTGTGCCTCTGACCATCTTTCATGGTGATGTTACAGCTTATAAACCAGACATGGTTACAAAGTGAGCCACAGGGTGCAAACAAACACAGATGTCCCCACAGTCTATGTTCATCTCATGTGAATGTATGTAGGTCTGCTAATTATTTACATCAACATCTTTAACCTATCTGGCTGTTTGTAGGAGTGGAGGTCTTTGTAGTCTCCAGACTCTTTGTAATTAGTGAAAAAATGTCTTGTTTTCCTTTTTTTTACCCAGTTTTTTTTTTGTCTGTAGGCAAGGAGGATAAGAAGCATAGGAAGAGACTAGCTTTTTCTTTTTTCCACTACCACTGATGAAGGTCTTCAAAGTTTCGAGGGCTCTTAATGCAAAGTCGTCACCCAAAACGAGCCGTAACTTTTTCGTCACAATTATCCAGAAAATGTCAAAGGGTTGGAAAACACTGGCCAGTTTTTGGGGTGTTTTTATGGTATTTCAACCAATCATTCATTGATATGAACATCAGACCTTTGTCTGTGGATGCAGCTCACAGAATTGGTCAAAGTCCAACTCATTGGTTTTCCCCCCAGCTCTGAGCCCCACTCTTGCACATTTGTGCTGAGTGGTAAGGTCCAGTTGTGGTTGCAATGGATAAAACCCTTTGGCAACAGGTAATGTGACACAGGTTAGGGTTAGGGTTGTACATGTACAGTAGCATAGTTATTTGGACTTTGGTTGTATAAAGAATGGGTCATTTACATCTTACTTATGAACCATAAAATGTAAGATTCCATAGAGATATGAAATATCAATCTGATGGATCTTTGACTATTTTAACCAGAAGATCGGAACTTTTTATTGCAGGGATTAAGCGACACTTTGTATTAACTCCGAGGAAAGAGAGAGAGTCAGGTTTCAAATAGTTAGGAAATTTATTTCTACACAATTTAAACAAGACTAACTTAAACACTCTGTGTACTGATGGAACTAAGGTGGAGTGAGACGTGATGAATGATGGTGTGTGTGTGTGGAATGTTATTCAGAACCAGCGGATCCGGAGAAGCATTTAGTTCTGAGTGGGAGTGAATGTTTCGCTCTAAACTTTATTTGGAGATTTATAACACACATGCAACACCATCTGTCGGTCTACGTATGCAGGGGAAGCCTCCGATTAGATCCAGAATGTCGAGGTCCTCTTGGACCCTCCTTGGAACCGAAGCCGGTAGAAAAGCAGCGGTGCCGACCAAACTAGTCTTGGAATGCTCCCAGGTCACGACAGGTTATCACTGGCGTCTCCGAGACCCTGAAGGGGTCGTGAGGTTCAGCTTTTATTCTGAAGGAACCGATGCGGTCAGGTGTAACTTGCAAAAGATTTTATCCAGCTTGTCGAGGTTCTTTATGGCTGAAGAGGAAGTCCGGATGGCCTGTCCGAGACTTCTCTGGAACGCTTGAACTCTAGAAAAGGTGGCGTGGAATAGTTTTTATAATTGTCATATTTTGGTTTACTGGCGAATCAGAATTTGACATGAAAAAAGAGGGTTTTTACAAACACCACAGATAACCACGCCTCGCGCCAGGAACAAAGGTTCTGATTGGATCAGACAAAAGGAAATGTGTCATGTGACTTTAGTGTTACGTGTCATTAGTGTCTAGTGCAAATGTCCAAGAAATTAATTACTTGTAAAATACTACTGATCACAGGATTATAATATCAAGTAATAACATTGTCATTTCACAGATTGATTGAACATTGGGCTCACATTATTATTGGTAAATAACTAAGTTGTTGATTATGTATTTATCAAAATAGTTCTTCGTCTTCGTCTTGAGCTGTAACAAAGGTGAAGCAGTTCAGATGAGCAGAGTGCATGAAAGACCTTGGCCACTATCTCATGTAGATTAGGCTGTCAGAGACTTTATGTCTCTGCTCGAGCAGACGCAGCAGATCATGACCTTTAGGTCAAAAACAGGACATGCGTGATGCTACAGTTGAAATAAACAGCACAAGCTAAACAAAATGACTCATAAACTGCAGAAGTTTAAAAAACTGTGACATTGCATTCTAAAGTGTCTGTACGACATTTTTATGCAAGAGTTTTTTAAAAAACTGGAAATTCGCCTCTTGTTTTGTACCAATCTGCCTAGCAATAACTGATTTGTTCCTGTCTCAAGAGACTCCACCCACTTTGAGTGAAAACCTGGAGATTTGACCAAAATGTCTCTTTAATGTCACCTGTAATTATATATGTTCTTGATCCAATTTCCGGATTTTCCAAGTTACGCAGAGATGGCTGTGGACCGATGGAACCAGGGTTCGGGAGCCTCATGTCTATCAGTGTGCCCCAGGGCAGCTGGGGCTAAATCGTAGCTCATCACCACCAGACCTAAATTGATTACAATAGTTTGTGGCAAAGTTTTAAGCAAAGATGTTGAACAATGTTTTGTGCTTGAAATATGAGATGAAGATGACTATTAACCATGAACATGTCAAATTCTAGATAACTAATTGGAGAATAGATTTTTTTTAACTTTATGGTAGAGCTTTAACATTGACCTCAGTGAATGTTGAGTTAGAAACTTGACCAGTTTCGTATTGGACACCACTCTGCAGGGGGCATATGTCTGCTGTACAGGCGTTAGCTGCAATGCTAGTGGTTAGCATTTGTCAATATAAAGCACAGCAATAAAAAAAGAAAGTGTTTGCTTTTTCTGTTGGCATCGTGGCTCAGCCTGGATGTAAAAGTAAGGGTGTTTTTGGAGATAAAGCAAAGAGCTAAAATCAGAGTGAACATCGACGGGGCCTACACTAGTTTTCAGGGAGCTAAAGGAGGCTACTAAATCACAGACTATTGGTGACCTGGCTTTGTTGCTACTGGATTTGTAAGTAATAATATTCTTTGTCCAACAGTGTGGAACTTTAATTTCATGGTTTTTTCTAGTATTTGTTAGCGTTAGCTCTTTGTTAGCGCTAGCTGATGCAGGGTTGTTTACGACAGTTGTAATTCCACTTTCAACCAGTAGGGCGGAGGAGCAGGAAACTGCTGTGTGTTACTTTAAAACACTTGGTTCTAAAACACTGAAACACCAAATAATTTTGGGTAGTCACTCTTTGAAAATGTCACGTTAATATTGTCTACAAAGAACTATGAATCTTTGGAAAATCCTCTGATGAGAGCCATTTGGTCCACATTCCGGCCTCTATCTGTGTGGCCATTTGACGTCTACATGCACCGTTTTACTGTCTGTGTAATGTAGTCCTGGTGTTCTTTACAGACTCACAGCTGGAAGGAAACAAATTGCAGCCAACAGAGATAAAAGACTTTTAGAGAGCTGTGTTCAACACTTCAACCCCCCTACGGGCGTTCTGTCGCAACTTTTTTTCACTCGAGCCCTCCAAATCTTCACACTGTCCAGACACAAAAACACATTCATTACCGCCATCACGACTGATTTATGGTCGGGTGGGGTGACATCACCTGTCTGAAAACTCATCGCAGTTTAAACTCAAGATAATTTAGTCGGCTTTGCTCTTATTCAGGTTTAAGGTCTTCAGAGCTCAGTCTAGTTAGCCTGTAGCAGAATGAAGATCAGGGAAGGACGGCGCAACACTGGTTTGCTGGTTTCTGGTGCTTCAGCTCATCGACCACAAAACAGCTGCAAGCAAGCCGAGTCAGACAGGCAGCAGCTGTAGCCCAGTTGCCGGTCTCACCCAAACTGCCTGCAGCGTGGGAACTGCAGCACGAGCTTCCAGGGAGGATTTCTCTCTTCAAGCTGTTGCTTGAAGTGTATTGAATTGCTGGTTACTTCTGCTCAACAGGAGTCTAAAGGAATTTGTTTTTCAGGGGTTATGAAAGCTTTATGTTCAAATCAAGAACAAATGCAATCAATGCTGCTTCACCTGAAAACTAAAAGACTTTTTATCAACCAGCCTGATTAAATACCTCATGTTACTCATGCCTTAAGAAACCCAAGTCTGTCTGAGTCATTTCATTAAACCCTTGTGGGTTGTCCACAGCTAACCTGACTCTCTTCCACAGCATGGCGACAAAATAACAGGTTATGAAAAATGAAGTACGCTCCGAGTTTCCTTTATGGCAGGATGGACACAAGCCAAGAGATGCCTCTTGTGTTTCTGCAAACCCCAGAAAAAACAAATACCACTAAAGCCAACAGTGAGATGCAGGTTTCTTATTTTTTCCACATGCAGATTTCAAATCAATGCGAGGAAAAGGTACTGAAGCTGATCTGTAGCAGCAATCTGGAAATATGCTAATTACAGTAGTGGCAGTGGCTCATGGGAGTTTAACCCTTTCACTCCCATACTGAGAAAAGAGCTATTCAGACTTTTCTTTTTCTGTAATTCTTGTCACGTTGAGCAAAACATAATTAGAAGATCAAGGTAATAATAGTGTAAAAATATTCATTTAAATATATTTTTTCATTTAAATATTATTGTAAAATGATGCATTCTAATGATGTTCAACAATCTATTTAAATTTTCCCCATAGCGTTTATAACTTTTTCACTTAAGTATTTTTTTTAGCATTATAAGATAAAAAAATAGAATTCCTCCTTTTAAATGGCTGACATGCTAGCTAGATAATTCTCCAACTTCCTGTAGCCGTTAGCTGTGTTGTATTGCTAACACTAGCTTGTTGGTGTGAGGTCCTCCGTTACAGTTTCTGTTAGCATGTTTGCTTATTTAAAAAGTCGATCGTTGTTGGCTTGCAGTGTTCTTTAACCACCACATGGGGGTGCTACAGCTCAGACCATTCGCTCTAGTAAACGAGATTAAATATCTAAATGGTTTCTTTCTCTGTGCTATGAAATCCTAACCTAGAAACCTAGAGAGACAGTAGCAGAAGCAAAATGGTTTTGCTCTCCATGTCAGTCAAGCCATGCTCCATAAGAGCCTCAGCAGGTCTACCATTGGCCTGAGTAGTATTGTGTAATGCCATTCACAATACCATTGGTTTTGGTGGGCAGGATGATGCAATGGAGAAGAACAACAAAGATGACGACGGTTCATTAGAAACGTCTTTGGCATCAATATTGGACGGCTTGGGCTTTTCTTTGAACTAAAAGCAGATAAAGGTACCTTATTTAGAAAATGAATGAATTAGCATATTTTTCAACAGTGTAATGATTTAAATTACGTGTTATTTAATAAGCCATAAGGCGCAGGATTCCATAGGAAATATGAAATCAACCTTGTGGATCTGTGGGGTTATTTTAAACCAGAAGATTGGAACTTTTTAATGCAGGGATTAGATAACAGCTTCGTATTCACTCAGAGACAACAGAAGAGAGAGAGACAAGTTTAAAAGTTTAAAATTGTATTACTAAACAAATTAAACTAGACTAACTTTTACTAAATGTATGGTGTCACTAAGGTGAATGAGACGGAGAATGGTGTGATGTGGAATGTTGTTCAGAACCAGCAAATCTGAAGAAGCGATTAGTTCTGATGGGAATTGAAGGTGATGTCTTCGCGCTAAGCTTTGGTTAGGAGATTCATAAACACAGTCAACGCCATTTCGCCGGCCTACATACCCTTAGCGGAAGTCCCCGTTAGATCAGCAATGTCGAGGTCCAGCTTGACCTTTTCTGGAACCGAAGCCAGTAGGAAAAGCAGCGGTTGCTGACCAGACCAGTCTGTGAGATACTTCCGGGTCACGACGATTTTGTTGGGGTCTAGCGAGACCCAAACCTGGGTCTTGATGGATCAGCTTTTATTCTGAAAGGAACCGTTGAAGCGGTTGGAACAGCAACAGATTTTATCCAGCTTGTCGTTGGTTCTTTTGGCTGAAGAGGAAAGTTACGGATTGGCCACTCCGACAACTTCTCTAGAACGCTTTGAACTGGCGTTAGAGATGACGTGGGCATACTGTAGTTTTATACTTCGGATGTTTTGGTTTATGGTCGAATGAAAAGATGACAGATTTACCAAACACCACCAAAACCAGGCCTCCGTCACATCTGGCAGATTCTGATTGGATCAGTGAAAGTAATGTGTCATGTCTTTTAACGCTACGTGATATCAGTCCTAGTGGAACATTTAAAGTTGTATTACTTAATATATTCTATAGGATTATAATAAAGTAATTCATATTTTGATTTGCATGGCGGACTGCCCCATTGACTGACATCCGCAGCAGTGAGTTGATACCTTGAAAGACAACCGTAGATTCCACCCCACGACTGAGATCTGTCTATGGGCCGTGGCCAGACTATATATACACATGTATAGGATGGCTTGCCAGGCTACTGAAATCCAAGACATCTGGAGTTGTGTTGAGAAGGCAGCAATTGGTTAGCTTATCAGATCCAACAACAAATCCGTAGCCGTTTTTACAAAACTATGTCGTCAATTTGCCGCAACGCTGAAGCGGCATCTGGGAGCCTTAAGTCGTTTATGAGTGGTCAGATAGACAGTTACCGCCATATTACTACCAAGTGAGGTGGAATGAATTCTGCAAAATTCGTGTTTTGCCATGCAGGTATGGCGCGTTCATAAGACACAACCTTATGTTAGTATTACGCTGATTTTCCGGCATGGTGTGTCTTGTAAAAAGGGCTTATTCCCATTGACAGTGAGCTTCCCCGGGTTTCCCACATGTATCTGTTAAGATACAAACATGTTTATGCCTCCAGTGGAAAACTGGGGTAAAGAAGGCCCCTGCTCAGGACATGACGGAACACCGGCTCAACTTCGATCCTCTCCCACATATGCAAACTCCTCAGCTCATTGCAGCCAATCAAGGGGTGGCTGGGTGTGGCCAGCAGCAGCTTGTTTACCATAAAGTATCTTTCTGGAGTTTTCTACTTTCAGAAATGATGTATGATTTTTCAGAAATCTGTAAAAGTGATTATCTTATCATGTACTGTGATATAATGTAAGCAATATGTCTTTTTTTTTGTTGCTAAGCACACCCCCTGCCCGCAGAGCTCTGTGCAATAGGAAATAGTGTCAGCCAGAACTAACCAATAGCGTTAAACTACCGCTTACCTGCTTCAAATTTAAGGAATACCTCAGCTGATGCAGAGTTGATGAACTTTTCACGGACGAGTAAGTCTCTAAAATATTAAATTATGAAAACACAACATGACATGAGAATAATACTTGTGAAAGTACGTGTTTTAGCTCTGTCAGCTACAGAAGCACATTTATAAATAAAAACTGAAGTTGCCATCTTAAAAAAAACAGACCCAGAGATTATTTGTGTGATATGCTTGTCAGCCACTAGATGGTGCCTTCAGATAAGAGAAATACTTTGGAAAGAGACTTTAAACAAGAGCCTTGAATTGGCTCATTCTGGAAGGTACTAAAATTGTCAAGATTAGAGCTACTAAATTTGCTTTACATGAGAGAGATTTTGTAAAAAGAACTTCATGAACATGTTTCGTGTAGTCCACAGACCTATTATAACTGGTTTAAAAAGACGTATAAGTCCCATTTCATTTAGTCTACTCCTGCGTTCTGTCTACGCTAAGCTAACAGAGGTATCTACTTGGTTTAATCTGCACACAAAAGACTGGAATCCATCTTTTTGTCAAACGTGTGTAAATTTAGTGATTACAACGACGACATTTCATATGTAAACATTGTTTGTGATTATTTAAATGTAAATTAAACATGCTACATATTCTCATGTGCAATAGGATTAGCAACACACAGCTAAAAGCACAGAAGTAAACATGGCTAAAAAATGTGCACAAAGAACAACTCTGTTTTGTTTAGTCATTAACAAATCGACTAACATTATATAACAGCATGTTTGTGCTGTAAGTACAGACGTTGCTTTTCCATTCATGCTAACCTTAAACGCTCATTATTCAGGACACACAAACCCTTTTTTAGAGAGAACACGAGTCTGCCCCTTCCCCCGAAACACCACCCCATGACTCCTGATACTCAACCCTAAAAGCACACACCTCAGGCTAATCAGTTCACACACACACACACACACACACACACATAGACACACATACACATACCACCGCCAACACACCCCACCCAGCACCTCTGGCTAATCTCTTCAAAGAAAGATGCTATCAGACCAAAAAAAAAAAAGAAACCCGTTGAAGCTAATCGAGAACCCAACAGCTAAAATCTGAGGAAGCGGGCTGACTGTTTAAAAGCCACCTTTGCCCAAGTGAGGAAACATTTTGCACTTAAAGGGGTGGACACCGGTCTTCTTAATGCCTCGCCGTCAGTGGACTCAGATTTGAGGACGTCATTCTGATTTTAAAGCTCAGAGAAGACGGATTGGCAGCGGTTTATTCAAACCAAGGTCATGGTATTGAGGGAAGCCCTAAGAGGCTTAATGCTCCAGAAAAGTTTCAACGTCAAGCTTTTGATCAGTCAGGAAGACCGTCGTAAGAAGAGAAGAACACTGATGATAGGGTGGGATGCTCTCAGCTAGAAGGAGCCCTGGGGTTTTTCCTTAAATCCACTCCCTTCATCCTTCCATCCCACATGTTGCTTACCAGGAACTACAAAGTCCTGTTTGTTGATAACTCCAGTAGGCCTGGGTCCACTTGGACTCCTTCCCAGATAAAGCTTGTGAGTTAACTCTTTCTAATAGATCTACAATCTATAAGTTCCACGGAGAGTGGGGATTTAGAAGGTTAAAGGTCATCTCTAACAGGTTCAAATTAATCCCTTCCATTAAACTTCCCAAGTACATCCCTGGAACACATTTGCCAAGAACGGTTTTCAATTTGTAAAGAGTTTATTAGCTGGGATGCATCACAGGGAAGGAAACATGAGAAAGGAGGGTTTTCCTGAAGGGGAATAGACAGGTGCACAATGTGAAGCTGGCCTGGCTCACTTATTGCACCGTTTATCATTAGAGCAACAGCTGAAGCGGGAGGACGCATCTGCCAAACACCTCTTGGAGGGAATTCTTTTCCTCTGGATTTCTGCCATCTTGGTTTCTATGACTTCCTATTAACATTTCTAGTATTTAATACAATTTCTGGAGGCTTCCCCCCATTTCTGCTGTAAGGATAAATCCTTGGTATTACACCAAAGACCAAAAACCAGTAATATTCAATGAACTGCAAAAGAATGACCATGATTGTAGCATCCCTTACAATGTCAAACCCATAAAAATACAGCCAGAATTCCAGAAAAGGGAACAAATACTTGCTACACAAACAATACTTGGTCTGTAGCCCAAAGGTAAATAACTAACCCAACAACAACAACACACTTCCTCCTTACATCCCTAAAAAACCCATCCAACCATGGGAACCTAACTCAAAAGCCGGGGCCATATCTTCAATCTTTCCCAAACACAAAAAAAAAAGCAATAGCAGTAATGTGCTGAAATTTGAGAAACTTAATAATTACTGGCCAACAATGATGGAGGGGAGTAACGGTCAATGCATGAGTGGACAAGGCATGCTGGTGTGTGAGCTGGAGGAGGGGATAATGAGTTTAGAGGAAGGGAGGCACTTTGATGACTTTTAAAGAAGACCTCTGACCTTTCAAAAGGTTTAGAGACAGATTAGGGGCAGAATTGGGGGGGGGGGTAAAAATAGACCACACTCTCAGTTTGATGTTATTACAACTAATGCACGTCTTACAGGAATGTGGGACCTTGCGTGTCACCAAAAACAAGCCACACGATTGATAAATACACAGTCGAATAATGTGATGGTAAAGCGCAATTTGGGCAGTATCGTCCGCTGCCTTACCTTGTTTGAAAGCTCAGTGCCTTGAGTTTGGTCTTCATAAGCAGCGACATTCTCCCATGTTGCTACGACAGCATGTGTGGGTGCAAACTTTGCATCGGGGAACCCGCGACGTACCTCCTAGAGGAGTAGACGAATGGATGAGCGGGAAAAAGGAAAGAGGACAATGGATTGAACTGATGGATGAAGAACCAATGACAGGAGAATCAAAGTTAATCAAAGGACATAAAGGTCCTGAAAGGTAAGCCAAACAGTCTGTTTATGTGACGTACCTGGGCTACTCTGTTGAGTACACTGGGTGTTTCCGTCACTCGATAATAAATGTGCCCTCGGCCTCCACTGGTGTCGATGTCAGCCAAAAATGGAGCCACAACTGGGAAATCCGTTGGGAATCCATCATCAACGTATTGCTTTTCCATTGGTAGGTCCTGAGCTGAAATGATGCCATTGGTGGCCACCTGAAGCAAGAAACAAAGTACAAAATGATTGAGTGTATGACTTTGGCATCTTCCATCACCTCCAGGAACAGCATAGTGCAAAGGGCATCTGGGTTTTATTTGAGTTTATATGTCCACAACATTGTTACATGTTTAATCTAAAATCTATGAAACATTCTTCCACCCTGAACATGTTTTTATCTTATTATTTTTTTAAATAATAATAATAATAATGCATTTAACTTATATAGCGCTTTTCTAGACACCCAAAGACGCTTTCACACACTCTCACATTCACACACTGCTAGTGATGGTAAGCTGCTTGTAGCCACAGCCGCCCTGGGGAGGTCTGAAAGAGGCGAAGCTGCCATTTGGCGCCGTCAGCCCCTCTGACCACCACTAACACAGGCAAGTTGGGTGAAGTGTCTTGCCCAAGGACACAACAGCAGGATACCCCTGGTGGGAGCTGGACTCGAACCCATGACCCTCCGATCATGAGGCAACCCGCTCTACCACCTGAGCTACTGCTGCCCCATTTTTTCCATGTCTCTTTATGGCCTTTAATAGTCCGCTGTGATTGGTCCAAAATGGGGTAGGGGGTTCAATTTCTCATTATAGTTCAAACATTTTTAAAACTTTATTTTTGCACATGTTGAACTTTTTCCAATTTCTAAAACTGTTGACGGACGACGGAGGTCCTGTACTCGCTGCTTCAGATAGCTTTGTAAAATGTTTTTTTCTTCTCTGTTTATGAACATTTCTTCTTCCACATTTGTTTGATAACTTGGCTTAAGTACTGCCATCATGCCACACGACACCCACCCGACCACAAAGACATCCTAATTCACAGACAATTTTAAAATTAAAATTATTTTGTCAAATTCCACTTAGCACACCTGGGCTTCCGTACAGTCTCTTCTCTGCTTTTAGAGCAGCACTGTATGTCCACATACAGTCAAATGAAATATTTGTTCTAAATAGTTGATGTCTACATTTGTTTGATACAAATGTATTAGGCTACATAGGACTTCATATTTATATGGTAGCTTATATGGATTTTATTAGGATAAAATCATTTGGGTCTCGTAATTGAGAATGTCAGTTATATGCTTATTATAAAATAACAGACCTTCCTTCCACAAGGAAGTTTTACCTCCAGAATAAATCAGAATCAAATAAAAAATTTCTAATTTTTTAGGATTTTTCCCCAAAAATGTATTGTTTCATTTACTATTATTTCAGATTATTCTAAATCTGGCAAAAGCATGTATCAGGTCAGAGATGAAAAAGAAAAAGAAATCAGCATCAGCCCTCTAAACCAGGATCAGTGCATCTCTGATATCTCTGCAGGATTTTGAATTTAGCTGCTAAACCAGACTTTTTTTTTCTTTTTGCAGAAGAAGAAACACTTTGATTGAAACCAAACACAGTTTATGATTTTAATAACTACAGTAAACGTGTAACTATGAAAATGAGAATCAGAAGATAACATGTGACCAACGCAAAATGAAGTTTTAAATTACATTTTTAACCATGTCATTAAAAAATTCTAATAAATTGTACTAAATAAAAAATGTTGCTGTAATCAAAGTTTGATTTTTTTTAAATTAAAGTCCTTTAAATAAACACATTGAATGATGCAACAACCCCAGACATCAGCTGTTGAGTGAATTAAGTCCTGAACTACTTACATACAGCTGATGGAAGGGGGTGTCATAGAAGTACAGGGGTCTGGGCAGTGTGAGCACTCGGGATGTCTCATCGTCGCCTTCTGCTAGAATTAAATCTCCACTTAAAGCTCCATAAGAGACCAGGTCAGTCCGGTGGAGAGCTGAAACCACGCACACGCCGCAGCTCCAGTACAGCAGAGCCGCAGCCAGCACCGACCCTCCGTCCATGTCCACGCCGAGGAGGGAGCTCTGAGTCCGGGGCACAAGCACGCAGGGGAGCAGCAGAAAAGGAGGAGAGCAGTCCGATGACGGTCCTGCTGCTCCGCTGGAAGTAAGTAATGGGGCGGGGGCGGGGTCAAGGATGTTAGGCTCGACCTGATTGGTCACTGGCCGCATGATTGACAGCTGGCCAGAAACATCTGGCTCTTATTAGGTGAAAGACAAATAGAACATTTTTCATCCGGATGTGAATGTATCTATTTCTAAACACACACACACACACACACACACACACACACACACACACACACACACACACACACACACACACACACACACACACACACACACACACACGCACACTGAAAAAATATTTACAAGAATAAATTGGCCAACAGCTTGAGGAAACTTTAAAACATCTAAACTAAGTAAACGTAATCGACTTTTCACTATAGATCTTAACTAGAAACACTGACGTCAGAAAGCACATCAGACCAAGTCTGCCATCTAGTGGTAGCAACGCCACACTGCTGCACCCAAAATACCGCCTTTGAAGCAATTAACTAAATAAACTGTATTTACTACATGTTTTTATCCTATAAAAATCACCAAATACAGGATATCTAACCTAAAACCAACATTAATAAGTGTTTTATACTTTTTTACTTATTAAAAAAGGGATAAACAAATGTGGTGGACCAGCATCAATACAGGTCAAGAGGTCAACGAGAATATATTGACTAGTGCTCATCAAGGTGTAACATCTAGACGATCTCTGATCATCGAAGGATCACATCACCTCCCAGTCCAAAGCATGGCATTGGCAGCATCATGGTTTGGTGATAGTTTAGCATAAACGCTGCCCTAGTCATTCATAAAACCAGAAGATTCCCAACAACCGTGACCCGCTAGCAGGAATGCAACCCACTAATGTCTGTTAGTCCTCATTCTTGTCACACATCCTCCACGTTTTGCTCAAATATTTGCTCAAAAAATGGATGTCATCTCGGAGAGAGTCACCAGACGGTATGGACGGGTTTAAAAACCCAAAATTGGCTTCACTGAAGGACTGGAATGATCAGTTTAAAGACTGAAGGCAGAGAGGAAAATTATCTCAGCCTGACCCAAACAAAGTCTTGTTATCTGAAACTGACGCCCTGGTAGCCTTGAGCTGCTAGCAAATAAAACCCCCACGAAGGAATGCAGACAGATGCTGTGAAAACCCGAACCCCCCCCTCCCCCCCCTCCCCCTCGGATTGGTGGACTTCAGCCTTGCGAGGTCATCAATCTGCAGGAGTCAATGTGCTCTTCGCTTCTCCCAAGATCTCCCTCCCACCTGTGACTGTACAGTGGATGAGCGCCGTAGATGGCTGCTCTCGCTGGGGGAAACAGGATCCCAGCCCCCCACCCCCCCACCCCCCACCCCACCCCCCCCCCGCCTTCCTATTGGAGTCTCATGTTATGTTGTGTTGTCTGAAGTCTGTTGCATATCTGTTGAGCTGTTTTTTTGCAGAGCAAAGCTGCCCTTCTGGTGGAGGGTAGCTCTGAAGTGCCTTTTTTTCCCTCCACCTGAACCAATCCTCATGTAACCCCTCTTATCTTTGTTAAGGTAGCGCGACTCGGGTTGCGAATGACCAATTCTTGTCATGTGTCTTGCCCATGTATGTCTGATCTCTGAATTGTGTGTACTGAAACTCAAATTTTCCTCTGGGATTAATAAAGTATTGATTGATTGATTGATTGATTGATTGATTGAAATATACAGCCTGGTCCATCCATCAATCAGTGCTGAGTCGTGTTTTGTATGGTAGAAGTCTCCTTAACACTTGGTTAGTGTCTAAGAATGTGAAGCTGCGTGGCATTCCTGCGGTATATTTGTGCTACGATTCCCCGTGCCAGCATGAAAAAAGTTTTTATAATTTTAAAACAGTTCAGATTTTTTTCTTTTTGTCCTTCAGATTAAAACAAGATGTTAGCCTTCTTTAAAGAATCTCCTACTGAGTGCCGTTTCAAAGTAACCACTTCCTGTTTTTCCAGCTCAAATAGCTGAAGGATCCAATCACAAAACGGCTTTTTTATTCGACTGTTTTGATTGTTTTTTCTGTTTCTCTACAGATTTAGCCATGATTTCAGGCCTTAGCCTGGGTCTGGGTGGAGTTTAGGGCCGGGACTTTACTTTCTAAAAAAATTAAAAAAAAAAAAACAATTTAGATGATTGTTTTTTTCTTTTCAAATACGAAAGTGACACACTCATTTAACACTTAATGTAAACTGTTGGACGACATGGTAGAGGTTTGAACTCCGACAACAATCCACAAAAAAAAAACATTATTTAACTTTGTGGTTTTTAAGCGTTTGTGTTTCTGATCCTCCTCCAACCACAGATACAAACCCACAGCAGGACTCTGTTCCAGAACAAGATGCTGATTCTGACCAGCTTCCTTTATCTTTTTGTTGTTACAATTCAACATTCTGACCAGATTCAAACAGTGGCACTTTTAAAATCCAACTCAAACAAATAGACGTAAAGAAAAGTGTGTGTGTGTGTGTGTGTGTGTGTGTGTGTGTGTGTGTGTGTGTGTGTGTGTGTGTGTGTGTGTGTGTGTGTGTGTGTGTAGAGTTGGGGACAGCTTACATCAACAGGACCAGGAGTATACTTGAGCAATCAGATATTACATAAGTTAAAATATGAGGTAAATGAAATTTCATTTAGAAATTGATCTTTTCAATGAAATTTGGATTTTGAAACATGATTATTGTGAGGGAGATTAGAAATTTACAATTAACAGGATGACAAATGAACAAGTACACTTCAGGTGTTGTACTTGTACTAAACTGTCCTCAGGCTCCAGCCTTGTTTTATATTGATTGTATTAAAACAAAGAAAACAATCTGAAGTTTTTTTTTTTTAATTACCGGTCCGGCCCACTTGGGACTATTTCCCTCAATGTGGCCCCTGAGCTAAAATGAGTTTGATTCCCCTGCATTAGAGGATGGGTACATGGTGGTCATGAAGGGATGGACATGGTCAGAAACAATGCTCAGGGTTCCCGTGGCATTTAAACCATGTCCAGTTGGCACTAAGGGGCTTAAAGTATGCCAAGAAAACATCCCCCACACCATGACACCACCACCACCAGCCTGCACAGTGGTGACAAGGCTTGATGGATCCATGTTCTCGTTCTGTTTACGCCAAATTCTAACTCTACCATTTGAATGTCTCAACAGAAATCCAGACTCATCAGACCAGGCAACATTTTCCAGTCTTCAAGTGTCCAATTTTGGTGAGCTGGTGCAAATTATAGCCTCTTTTTCCTATTTGTAGTGGAGATAAGTGGTACCCGGAGGGGTCTTCTGCTGTTGTAGCCCATCCGCCTCAAGGTTATGCGTGTTGTGGCTTCACAAATGCTTTGCTGCATTCCTCGGTTGTAACGAGTGGTTATTTCAGTCAAAGCTGCTCTTCTATCAGCTTGAATCAGTCGGCCCATTCTCCTCTGACCTCTAGCATCAACAAGGCATTTTCCCCCCACAGGACTGCTGCATACTGGATGTTTTTCCCTTTTCACACCATTCTTTGTAAACCCTAGAAATGGTTGTGGGTGAAAATCCCAGTAACTGAGCAGACTGTGAAATACTCAGACCGGCCCGTCGGTCACCAACAACCATGACACGCTCAAAATAGCTTAAATTACCCTTCTTTCCCATTCTGACCTTCAGTTTGGAGTTCAGGAGATTGTCTTGACCAGGACCACGCCCCTAAATGCATTGAAGCAACTGCCACGTGATTGGTTGATTGGATAAATGCATTAAGGAGAAGTTGAACAGGTGCTCCTAAAAATCCTTTAGGTGAGTGTATTTCCGACTTCTGGTGTTACAGCTATACCTGTAGTTACCCACAATGACCAGAAGGTGGAGACAAAGACAGGGCAGAATCCTCTGGCGGTTCAACTGCTCTTCTTTCTGTACATATGTTCAAATACTTCTTTATAAAATGTTTATTAGTAAGTACTGGAACATAAATGTAACCAAAGACAATCAAAATAATCTATTTTTTCTGGTTTTTAAGTGTGTGTGTGCGTGTGCGTGTGCGTGTGTGTGTGTGTGTGTATTATTTAAAGTTTTATGACGACAGATTTACATGCTAGGACTAATTTGCTTACCACTGATTTGAGAGAGAAACATCACTAGCAAGTCAGATATCACACATCAACTCATCTCACTTTACAAAAGCGTTTAAAGACAAGGAGAGAAAAAAGGATAATCTGGGAAATAAATACTGGAGACAGATGGAATAAAGACCTGGGAACAACAGGAATAACAGAAGGAAAGAGGGGAAAACAGGATTGTTTTTTCATGCCACCAAAGCAAAGGATGTTAAAGAGGCAGGAACAGAGAAACTACTAAAGGAAAGAGAGGAATGAATGATAAAAGGAAAACAAAAAGATAATGCATGTTTCTTCAGCTGAAGGTTGCATTAAATAGTCTAATTCTACTACGAATCACACTCAGCTACTTACAGCTGAAACATCAACAGAAGCAAGTTTTGAAGCAGAAAACCACAGGAAGTGACTCGGACAAAGAAGCGAGGCAGAGGACAACGTGATGTCATCGTGTCACCATTAAGACTGTAAGTGGTTCTGCAGAGAATGGCTCCTGTCCTTTTGGAGCTTTTAGCCTGCATCATTTAGGACCCAGTTTGGCAATTATTTACCATACAAACTGGGTAAAATTACATCATTATGATATTTCAATGCATTATCAAGCACTTCATTATCAAGCACTTGAAGTCTCTAATGATAAGCACATGTTGTTCTCAGGGCTTATGGTTGAACCCTCATGTTCCATTTTTTTAGCTAATTCAAGCTACATCAGTTGTGTTCATTGGATCCTGACGCACGCATCAGAAATAAACATGAAGTAGTACCGATCCTGAGCTACAAAACCAGAATGTTGAGGTGGAGATGTGTCGGGGCAGAGGAAATCAAATATATCTTTCATTCTGCAGCTGAAACACGTTTTGGTGCTTCAGGCGAGGCGCGACCGCGAAGAGTTAGCGTCGCATACTCTAACAATATCAGATTACACAAAGACGCGTGTCAGCCTTGGCCTCAGTCATATTTATATGTCAAGAACTGTTGGCTCAAGGGTACCAAAAAAGGTTCATACATTTTTTGTTTTTGTTTTTTGCATGATTCTTTAAAGGGGCGTTATGGAAGTTTGACAGCCAAAACATGTGTAGAAATAATAAATGTCTTCTTCATACATTCTCCTGCAATGCCCTGGTCCTGTAGAATGAGACCTGGCATTTTTACCGTGATTGCCTGTTTTTCTGTAAAATCACAGAAAAAGAGAGATGCTCGGGTCGAGCAGGCTGCTTCATGCGCGTTCACGCTCAGACATAGCTCGTAGCATTTGCTATCCGTAGCTTTAGCAGCAGAGAGAGAGGCAGTGCCACTTTGTTGCTGTTCCTAACGCCTAGTGACAAAGCTAGCTACATTTCTGAGGACCCTTAGCTACTTTCTGTAGAACTTTCTTCTAGATATTTCCTGCAAATTAGCAACAAAATACCGTAAATCCTCTAATATTGGCCTGTATTCAATTAACAGCCAGGTCTCATATTTTGGCCGGTGCCGGAGTCGGCGGAGGTGAATAATGGCCGGTATTTTATTGTGGCCGGGTGGAATGAGGTAACAAGCAAGTACGGGGGGCGGTTGTGTCATCCATCTAACTTTTGATTTGCCATTGATAGACCGCGAGGGTAACTTTAACCGTGCGGTGATGAAGAGGAGGCGAAAATTTGATATCAAGTTCAAAGAGAACGTGCTGATTATGCTGCAGAACACTCTGGGGAGCAGTAGCAGGGGTCGTATGAACTAGTCGACTTCACTATAGTGACTTTTTATGCCTGTCATCGACTAGTCGCTGTCACGTGATAATGACGTGAATTTAATTAATTAGCTGCGCATTCTCCTGTCCTCTGTCCTCCGCGCCACACACACACACACACACACACACACACACACACACACACGGGACTGTCTCAGCTGTTATTTTCGTTAAGGAGTGTGCACGTACAGCATGCGCGCCTCGTGCACGAGCCTACTATTGAAGCTGCCATTACGCTTTTGGCCTGAGGGGGCAATCGCGAGCAAAACAATTCAAAAGTCCGTAAAGTCCCTTTAAAATGTTCTCAAACTACGCAAAACACAAGCCTTCTGTTTCTAACCAAACAGTCTGGTGGGTGGGAAGAGTCTGATCTCAGCTGTTCAGGTGTAGATTAGCTGCTGGGTTACAGTTGGACACTAGAATGCTTATTGCTTTGGTCTACAGATGAGGTCATGGCGCCCAAATCATCAACTCCCCACCACCGTGCTGTCAGCCTCTTGATTTTTATTTTTGAGAGGCGTTATTTAAATAAATGTTCTTCTTCCTATGTCAATTTAAGGTTAGAGTCAAATTCCACAATGTAGAATTCAGGAAATGTTCACCGTTGGTTCCCTCAGGTTGGCCTCAACATTTACAATGTGAATTCCAGGGAATGTTCTCTAAAGGTGACATGAAGGTTAGCTCCAATTTCACAGTGAAAGTTTCAGAGAACTTTCAGTAAACATTCACATTGTGAAAGCGGGCTTTAAAGGCCCAATGTGTGATATTTCATCTTATAAGTTATCAAATTTCTTGTATCACATTCTCAAATTTGTTTTTTTTTTAATGATAATTCAAACAAGCATTTATTCTAAACATTATTATTAGCTTTATATTTTAATATTTTAGACAAAAGAAGCAGACCGGTGCTCCATATGGCATGCGCCATCTTAAAATACAGTGACCCTTTAGGGACATACAACATATTAAGCTTCGCATTTGATGTTTGCGTTTTTAAATGATGTAACCTCAAAGAAACAGCAGGGGGCAGAAGTGCGCCTTGTAAGCATGCAGTCTGACAAAGTAACTAAGAAGAAGAAGAAACTAGCCACACCGTACTTCTAGCGATGGAGGATCACACATATTCTTCAAGCAAACTTGAGAAACGGGATAGTTTGTCTCATCCAAGTAAAAGAAAAAGGATTTTGAAAAGTGAACAAGACCGGCGTCATGAGAAAACCAGAGTAAATATAGGAGTTGCCTTCCCAAGATGGAGAGACCTCATGTTATAAAAGGGATTCAGTAGACACGCTGAGCTTGCTACCTTCCTTTTGGACAGATAAGTTAAAAATGTGTGTTTAATTTCTTCATTGTAGTAGTTGTGTGCTTTGTGACACAAAGTTTGTGTGGAGTAAGCTAGAGTTTGGGAAAGAGCTCATGCTAACTAGTGCCAAAAATGTAGCACACCATCTTAAAATGTTACTACACGTTATTTAAGTTTGTCCCATTGTCGTGACAGAAATTCATTATGCAATTGTCCTATTTTTTAGATTCAAACGGAAGTACAATAAGAATGCCAAAAGGTACAGTGTGTATTCACTAAAATCAGAAAAGGGCTACGAATACATTCCAGTACTCCAATCAAATATAATAAACGAGAAGTTGGCGAGAGGAGTCGGGATGCCTCGTACCAGATCAATGAGGGATGATGACCCCAGACGGCTCGGTCTTGTGCCACCCATCGCTCCACCACCTATTTCGGAGCTAGTGCAGATCCAAGTCAGCCGAGGTCTTGGTATGTGTCATTTTAGCATCCTTTGACTACAGCTCAGTTCTTTACCTACACTTGTCTTACAATACTTTTTTCACAGTATCAGAACTCAACACAGCTACAGGCCTCCAGTGACGATCTTGTCTACATTTACATGGAGTATTCTATACCTGCTGCGTGTTACTAATGTAATGTACATAAAAATGTAGATATTGCACTTTGATGTCTTTCCTACTGTGCTAACATGTTGTTCTTTTTACTTGAAGTAGCACATAAATTCTGCACAGTCTTTTACGTTAGATCTATTCTTTATTATTCTAAAGTGTGTAAAATCATGTTTCAAGATTAAAATGTGTTCCAAAATTGTCTGTTAAAACTCTGAATAAGGTTAATTCAAATAAAAGTGCATCTGTACTAATTTCTTTATTTCTTATGTCTTTCAGAAAATTACATATTTTTTGTTTCATGACTTGACCCTGTAAGAGTGTAAATTAATAGCTCACTAATGTAATGCAAAACTATGGAGTTGTAAAGATGTGTTTTTTTTCACATTACAAGAGTATACATGGCTGAAGAGTAGCCACCTCTAAATTTGTCATTATTGTACAACACTAACATTGGGGTTTCAAAAAATATTTATTTAAAATACTTATTCAACATAATAAATTACAATATAAAGGTTTACAAAATATCAGAAACACTTCAACAACCCATGTAAACTTTTGACCAGTTACACTCCCGGTAGAAAACCAGTATACTGTCCATGAGGGTCTGGAAATTTCTCCCTAATTTTGACCACACAGCAACTTGGGATGACTCTTCGATTTCCATGTCCAAGTGACCCATGCTGCCAGAAAATGAAGTGCCGGTAGGCAGCATACCTGTATTCCCTGTTGTCATCGCCTGGTTCCCTAATCTGTCCTAATACGGTGAGGTCTGCTCTGTACTGACGATGGATCCTCAGGACACCTTCATCCAAACAGTAAAGTCTAAAATGGGGCAGAAGGCTTATAAAGTTTACAGAGTGTTGTCCACAGCATTTGCGCTCTGCATCTGTTGGCATATCTGCAATTGCCACAAGTACACCATGTTAACGCAGGGGCCTGCACGGGTGTGGTGTGCCTATCTCGGCGTTGGTTGTTCAACAAAACATCAAAAACCAGACCTGGCTGTCTTTCCAAAAGTTGAGAGGTGAGATGACGGTGGTCCTCCAGGCTCATGCCCTGTACAAGGCGCTGGGGGGAAAAGTAGGATTAGAATTTTTGTAAGATTATTTTAATTGAATTACAGTAAAAAGCAATGTTTTGTAAATGTTTTAACAAGTTTATAAGAGTAGCTGATTAATACTATATATATTAAATGGCTAATTCCTAAAATAAAGGTACTATCAAAAACAAATAATATGTATTAGGAAAGAAGTAGGACACTGAATGTTTTACAAAACTACATATAATTCCAAACACTTGCTATACGGTTAAATAGAATTACCCTATGTACTTATATGAATGAAATGAGTGACAGGACGGCATATATTGACCCAGATAATTATTAATTTGCTCATTATCTTACACAAACCTCAATTTCTGCTCTTCTTTCCCTTTGAAGCTCCTCGACTCTCTCCTCATCAGCTCTTGAAAGCGCCGATCTTCTAGACTTTATTGCAGCTCTGCCTCTTCCTCTTGTGCGTGGGACGTTGCGGCTGGTTTGAGCAAATTCGGCTCCTTCATCTTGGGATGCTTGCCCTGCTTCTGTCGCATGTCTAACACCACTGCCTCTCTGTGCGCTGGCACACGTCTGTCCTCTCCCTCTTCCTCGCCCTCTTCCTCTCCCTCGTCCTCTGTCTGTCTCCACTGATGAACCATCGGATGATATCTGACTCTGTTTACGGAGAGAAAACAATTACAGACTACACTACCTTGTATATTTCCAAAATGGCAAATAGAAATATAACATTTCTCAAATAAAATGAACAAAATATTGTCATTTTTTGTAGTCAGAAGTAATCACTAACTAGCTGCCGTTTGCTATTAGCAAACATAACTGACAGAAAAAAGTTTTTCTTATTCAAAACCTATTTAGATTAAATTAATAAAATAAGTTAGATGAAAACAACTAACCTGTTCGCTGACTTGAAAGCTGGAATTAGATGATGACATGCTGCCGTTTACAGCAACACGATTTTGTATTGTATTTGTTATATTTGTTAATAAAGTTTTAAATAATGATTAAAAAAAACCCTTTTTGATCCTCGGGGGCTCCAATAGCTGCAATACCGACTCTAAACTGCGTGGTGCTAAAGAGTCGGATCTTTTTACTATGATTTCTGTGAATTTCACACACGGGGCCTTTAACTGGCAACGGTGAGGGAACTGTTTAGACTATGTGCCCTATTGGTTCCCTAAAGAATGGGTTCAACTTTTACAATGTGAATTTCAGGAGATGTAAGGAGATGTAACTTGCATTGTGTAGTTTTTGGGGAACTTTCAGGGAACATTCACACTGAAAGCTAACTGCTAGCTAACTGTTGTGCTAATGTTCCCTGAACTTTCTCTCTGTTACAATATTATTAAATAGTTACATTACTGTAAACTTTAGGAAACAATATAGTAATCTTTAGGGAACATTTGACGAACATAATTTCACATGAAAACCTTTAGAGAACGTTCCATGAAGACTCTGATTGAAGATTAATGTTTCCCGACAGGAACTTAAAGAGACAATGTGTAGTTTTTACCATTAATTTCTGGGAATATCCATCAAAATGTTATTGAAAAATCTTAGCAGCTAAAATCAGGTCTAAAATACATAGGAGCAGGTCTAACGGTGTTTCTCAAAGTCAAGGCACCTGGCCTTGGGAGGCGATGTCCTGTGACGCCAGACGCCTTGCTTACGAGGACACTGTGCTTCCTTGGTCAAAGAAAGCAGTTAAATGGAACAGACTTGCATCTCAGACATCAGGGCGAGGTTCCTTGGAATTGAGAAAAACCCGTATTGGAGACCATGTTTCCTTCTACGGGAGACCATGAGAACAAAATTCATTTACAGATTTGTAACAAACGATTACAAAAATTTTGCCATTCTTAAATGTTGTTTCACACATTTACCTCTTCACTTGTTGCCAGTGATGAAAGGGAGTCTGACGTGCTTGTTATTTTTGCTGAAGTTTGCACTCCCCAAAGCTTTTTGACCCTAATGGGCATCCGTTGGTAAGGTCTTACTCCAACACAAAAATGCAGCATGCTTGCAACAATTTGGGTATCTACGCCCCCGATCGCCAGGAAAAATACACATTGTCACTTTAACAAATTTGTGTGTAACTTATCAATATTGTAAGTATATTTTTCTTTTAATAACTGAAATATTTTTAAATGGTTACAAGTTAAATTAATTAATGCTAGAATATTTGTTTCAAAATAAAATCCGATAATTCAAAATGATGTGCATACTTCTGCTGGGTTTACTCTTCTGTAAAGCTTTAGAACAAAACAAGTGTTGTGGGTTATTTTGTACACCCTGGGTTTGTTTGTCCTTCCCTTACCAAACAGTCTGTTCTGTGTTTTTAAACTGTCATGGTGAATCAGTCCTTATCCAACTGCAGGCGAGGCTTGTCCCTCAGCGAGATCGAACTTGTACATCGGGGTGGGCGTGGCCAATGGTGACGTAACCGCGTCTTTTCTCGGGTCCATTCATGCCAGCCTCCGCCTCATCACAGTGGCGCGCGCCTCGCCCTCAGCACCTCACCTATCAACCTGAGCGGCTTCGCCAGGAACATAAAACGACCAACCGAGGATTTACTTTCTTTGCACGGGAGTCCGACGTGTCCGGTGCCGGTTAAGAACGGAAAAAAACGAAACATGTCGTGAATAAACTCATAACAGGTGAGAAAGTTTACTATTTGGATGCTTTTAGTCGCTTCAGGTCCACGCGCCTGCGACAGACGACGTGTTTATTATAAAAGTGATCAAATTTAAAACAAATTATACAATTTCAGTGATTAAATGCAACTAACCCAGTTTCGTGAATGTTATAAGCTTTCATTCGGTATTAATTCAACCATTTATGAGTAATTTATTAATTAAATACCCGTTTTTAGTGTCAGTAACTGATTTAAGTAGGTAAAGGAAACAGGAAAGGGTTTTATTTTAAGGCTTATTTACGTTTACTGATAGTTAACATAAGCAAACTTTCACACAGACAGTAGGAATCCTCAGACAAACATCTGGACACATCTGTTAGACAATTTAGTCTCATGTGTCCACTTCTGACTGGTTTTAAGGACGCTTGATGCTTGTTTTCTCCAGCTTCCCTGATGAAAATCTGGTCAGATATGTGGAAACAGGAGAAAATGATAAAGTCTGAAAGTGACAGATGAGAAAGTGAAACACAGAGTTTGTTCTTGTGAACGTGAGATGACATCATGTCAGCTGATATCTGTTGATAGAAGAGGAACTCAGTTTCACAATCCCAAATCTGGAGCACGAGTTGAACATCTGAAATGATTTTGAATATGTAAAACGTGCCTTTTACATAAAACTTGTAGAGAGATTTCTCCTCTAGATAAGTTAAACCAGACTGAAAGCCTGCAAGCAACAAATTAGAGGCAGCTGAGCCACCAAAGCAATTTGAAGCTTGAGGAGAAAAGTAAACATCCTTTCCTCGTGATGTTGCTACATTTTGTCCAGGAAAAGGAAGGTAAAGCGGGATTTCGATGTTTGAAATATGCAGGAAGATCAAAATCACTAATAAAATCAGATAGTTATTAATCACAGAAGGTTCCCCGATGAGGGGGTTCAGCGTCTGCAAACCCTTCATGTTGGTCTCTTTGAGTCCAGTTGTGAAGGTCACCCGAGATTTCCCAGCTCTTGAAGGACAAACGGAGAGTCATCAACTAATCAAATGCAGCACTCAATTTTTTTATATGCATTAAAAAAATATTGTGATTCTAAATTCTGTTGAATTGCTATAGAATTTATTTGATTAGGGCTTTGCAATTAATCAGGATAGTATTTTCATTTCAGCCAATTGCAAAAGTGAATGTAATGCATAAGTAATCAATTAAATATAAACATTAAAGTATTTTATTTTCTAAAAATTCCATGTAATTATTTCATATAATTGGTAGTGCAGCCTTCAGTATCGACCGATACCGATATGAATCCGATCCGATATCGTAGTTTCGTAGTGTGGGACGTATGAAAGGTTTGATCCAGTGACAACATTCAGAGAACAAAAGCCATCAACAGCAAGTATAAAAAAAACTACCAATATTTTTATTAACCATTAGTTGCATTCAGAGGTGGAAGGAGTACTAAAATGCCCCTACTTAAGTACGAGTACCAATACTTTGATGATTTTTTACTCAAGTAAAAGTAAAAGTACTTGCCTACATTTTTACTCAAGTAAAAGTAAAAAGTATTGTAAATAAAATGTACTATAAGTGAAAGTTACTTAGTTACATTTTTGTCAGCGATGTAGGATGACTACATCTAAGTAATGCTAAATCATGCCAGCTCCCAACATGCTTGCACGTGCGCATGCACACACACATGCAGCATTTTAGAATCATTAGAATTAGGGCTGCACGATATTAAGAAAACCTGCGATATTCGATAACAGTGCTTAATATTGCGATATCGATATTACTCACGATAAATGAACAAATACTAAAGTATGCAGTGTTGATGGAGCGGAGATAGTGGAATTTTGAGGTAAGGGTCTACGTAGGGGGCGGGCGTATTACGTGAACGGACCCATCTGATTGGCCGTATATCAGAAGGACTACATTTGATTGGTCAAACAATACTTCCGCTTAAAAAATAGAGCTCGTTTACAAAAAGTTGATGTATGACACGGATGGAAATGTTTGAACCAAACATTTATCGCCGTTTTTGACGTGCTTTGCGATGGGCCTATCGCACGTCCTGTTATCGCGATGACGATAATTTTTCGATATATTGTGCAGCCCTAATTAGAATGATTAATTTAACTACATCGAACTGCTTTAGCAATAACCGAATCTCTTATTTTTGAGTTGAATAAAGAAACAGGCTAAATCATCACATGTCTATAGCATCAAGAAGCAACTTCTGAGTTCACACACACACACACTCGGGGATGGAGCACAATGTTTACAACTGAATTAGCTCCAGTATTAAGTGTAGAGCGCAAACAAGATGTTTAAACTCACAGAGGCTCTCAGACCACTCTGGGAATCGGCTTCTTATGAGTGCTAAACGTTATTTTGCCGCTGCCGTGTGGAGCGGTTGGGAAAACACATTTCAAAGATGGAATCGAGCAGAATACTGATGATGTAACAGCGGTGTGCAAATGTGTGAGTTTCGACCAACAGGAGAGAACAGCGAGTGCATCACAGGGACCAGACTGATGTTTTTGAGCAAAACTGTGGGAAAAGTGAGGCTGTTTAACGTCCTCGTTATAAAAAGTGTACACCCACAAACCCCACGGCTGAGACGCAACGTGTAATATTTTTAATTTATTAAGCCTATAATTCTTTACTCGGTAACGAATAGGACAGAAAATGTAGCAAAGTACAATTCTTTTAAAAAAAAATGACACAAGTAATAGTAAAAGTACAGATTTTAAAAGCAACTTAAAAAGTATAAATACACAAAAAGCTACTCAATGACAGTAACGTGTGTAAATGTAATTCGTTACTTTCCACCCTTGGTTGCATAAATGTATACCTTAAACATAAAATAATAAATAATACATTAAAATAGTCTGAAAAATGTTTAAGTAAACATATAAACAAAAAGATATCTTTGAAAATACTAATTCAGGGTCACGGGCTGCTTATATCGGAGATATTTGATGCAGTGCGATATAATCCAATACAGTGTACAGGCCGATATCAGACCTATTTCAGATATCGGTGTCAGAACGGGACATTCCTGCGTTTTAGTGGTTACATGAGTCAAATTCAAGTATTTCTGTTATTGTAAACTTTATCATAGCTTAAACCAGCGGACGTTTGCGATCGTGCATGTTTCGCTTATTGCCTTGGTCTGAACTCAGTGGAATACCTTGGTCTTGAAAATTAAATGGTAATGGTAAATGGCCTGTATTTGATATAGCGCGTTCTAGAGTCCTGGAACCCCCCAAGGCGCTTTACAACACAATCAGTCATTCACCCATTCACACACACATTCACACCCTGGTGGGGATGAGCTACGATGTAGCCACAGCTGCCCTGGGGCGCACTGACAGAGGCGAGGCTGCCGAGCACTGGCGCCACCGGTCCCTCCGACCACCACCAGCAGGCAACGTGGGTTAAGTGTCTTGCCCAAGGACACAACGACAGCGACAGACTGAGTGGGGCTCGAACCTGCAACCTTCCGATTACGGGCGAGCACTTAACTCCTGTGCCACCGTTGCCCCAAATTAGACAGGCTCCTTCCTTTGCACCCTTTAAGTTGAGATTGAAAACTCATTTCTTTAGCTTTAGGTTGAGATGAAACTTGAATTTACTGCCTTTTATTGCTTTTATGCGTGTTATTTCATTTTAGCTCTACTGTTGTGTGTGTGTGTGCGTGTGCGTGTGCGTGTGTGTGTGTGTGTGTGTGTGTGTGTGATTATTCTCTGATGTGTCCAGAGCTTTGGTCTCCCATTTGGGTGTGTAAAAGTGTGTCACAAATAAGTGACTTGACTTGACTAAGTATGATTCATGTAATATCAAAGTGACCAATCTGACCCTGTAAAAAGTCTATAACCTCCCACTGTCCTAATGGGAGTGCAAGGAAAGTTGACCATTGAGCCGGATTGATGGTTTATCCCATGAGGTCCACGTGGCAGGGGTGAGGAGTGAGCACCACCACACCCCTGCCACATGGACCCAAGGGATAAACCATCAATCCTGCTCAATGGTCAACTTTCCTCGCGGGGTCACCCATAAAGACAGTGGGAGGGTTAAAGCCCTTTGATCTGAGCAGGTGACTGGGTTCTCAGTGTTCGACTGAAGCTGACGGCGTTTCTTATTGGTGCGACTGTTGCAGCTCTAAATCTGACAGGTCTTTGTTCTTCTTTCTGGTTTGACAGGATGACCCCAGACAACTACTCAAAGTCTCACGTTGGGGGTTTAGTTTAGATAAAGGAAACCAGCACATATTAAACTAAACCAGTCATCTGACATCATGGATGAGCTGAACAACACGGATTGCCACAACCAACCCACAATCAACACAGGTGCACACATGTGGATCAGTGCCGTCATGTTTGGACTAGGCTTCTTTGGCAACGTAGCGGCCCTGCTCATCCTAGAAATACAAAGGCGCAGAGACTCCAGGAACAAAGACATGAAGCCAAGCGGATTGTTTCACATCTTCATCCTGTCGCTAGTGGTCACAGACCTGACTGGGACGTGTTTGACCAGTCCAGTCGTCCTGCTATCGCATGCGATGAACACAACTTTAGTTGAGATGATACCTAAATGTGAAGTTTTGTGCAAGTACTTTGGTTTCAGCATGACCTTCTTCAGCCTGATCACTCTGTCGCTCCTCCTCAGCACGGCGCTGGACCGATGTTTTGCCATAGGGTACCCCTACCTGTACTGCCAGCACGTCACCAAGAAATGGGCCTACGTTACAATCGCAGTCATGTTTTTCATAAGTATAATGCTCTCTCTGCTCCCGTTTGTTGGATTTGGTAGATATGTTCAATACTGTCCTGGAACATGGTGCTTCATAGACATGAACCCGCCTGATAAAGAGGACCGTGCCTATGCTAACCTGTTCGCCACAGTCATGCTGGTTCTTGTACTGACCAACGTAGTGTGCCATGGTTTCGTGGTCTACCATCTCTACAAGATGTACCAACGGCGAAACAGACGGGGCTCAGTGATAGCGACGATGAGGTCCAGCAGCAAGCGCAGGATGATGTCCATGGCTGTAGAGGTGGAGCACCTGATCCTGTTGATTGTCATGACCGTCATCTTCCTCATCTGCACGCTGCCCCTTGTGGTAAGACAGACGTCATGTTTATTCTTCACAAAAGTGCATGATCCTGTAGCACACAATTCAAAATTCATTGACTGTTCACAAATTTAACAAAGTTCTGCAGAACTTTGAGTGATCTTTCAAGGTTTTAAAGGATTTGACTAACAGAATACATTATTGTTTATGTGCAAAATTAAGTGTTTTGTAGTCGATGCTTAAGAACTACAAAAGCTAAAGGGACGTGAGTGGGAGAGAGACGCTCAGCTTGATAATTCCCTGCCTCAAACTTTGCACTCAGCTTTGGGGTTTTTAATTCTTTGGGGGGGCGTTGGCGTTTTAGCGAGCCTTTTTGTCATTTTCTTTCGGTTTGTGTGGAGAGACGGACTCAACTCCAGATGACTTAGGCCTGGTTTATGCTTCTCCGTCAGCTCCGCAAGGGCCAGACACGCACGGATTGACAGAAGCGTTTTGCTCTTTTACTTCTCCGTCTCCTGGAGAGTGTTGCAAAGCAATTCCTCGGCAGGACAACAGAGGGCGTAGCGCTGTTCTGTGGTATCCTGTCATGCATCGGTCCAAGATAGTGTGTTTATATTGTGTTTTTTGTGTAAATAAGAGACTTTTAACACGGATATATTTGTCTCTCATTCTCCCACCTCTTCATGCGCTCCCCACCTCTAAACCCACGTTTCCTGTCATTTCCGTCCACAAATAAATGCTTGCTGTGCATCTTTTCACTCCTCCAGTCACGGGAGGATGAAACGTTCATATTTTTAGAGTTTTTTCGCGAGGTTTTCTTCAAGCTTCTCCGTGTCTGCCGCTAGTTATCCTCGGCTCTCTTTGCAATGGCGGCGTTGTAAACAACAGCGGCGTCCTGACCAATCACAAGCTTGCGTAATCCGTCTCGTTCGACGGATGTTTAAAAAAAGTGGGCTCGACTCCGTACGTACTTGCGTGCCCTACGCAAGGACGGATAATGGCGTTGCGTGTCTCCGCACTGACGCAGACGGAGAAGCATAAATCAGGCTTTAATTGTAAATATTATCAGTTATTATGTCTCTTACACACTGATATATTCTGTAATCTCTGAATGTTTTGCAACAGGTTATTTTTGCTTCAGTTAAATACCTTTAAATATGTTTTACCTCAGCGTTGTAAAAATAACATTGTGAAATAACAAAGAAATGCATCAAGATGGAAAAATATTCAAAGACACAAAGAAACCAAACCAGTGTAGTGATGTCAGAGATAGCTGATGACTGAAAGGTACAATCCCCGGTGTGTTTTTTAACCGTTCCTTCAGAGAAGCATTTAAATATCGTTTTCTGACTTTTCCTAAAATAAATTCAGTCTTAAAAAAACGCAAATATCGTCTGACCGAATGTATCGCAACATATTGTGATGTATTGTATAATACCGCCAGAATTTCACCAATACACATCCCTAGCAGACAATATGGATTGAAGAAAGTTTTCACATTCAGAATGCAAATGCAACTCAGAGAGAGTGATTGTACTTGAAAAGAATTATACAGTTTTTTAGTGAACAAGACCTTTGCGTCTATGGATCGACTGAAATGAGTCTGTCCTGTTTTAACTGGATCTCAGCAGGCTGCGTGTTAGTCCTGGGTGTGACTGCATACGAACTAGGGCCCGACCGATATGCCTTTTTTTGGGGACCGATACCGATATAAAACTTTTAACAAAGGCCGATAGCTGAGATAATGGCCGATAAATCTCCCTCACACAAAAAAAGAAATACAAATTTTCTTGAGCTTAAACCCTTCATTCTCTGCCTTTTTGATGCAAACGTATTTCTCTGTTACACAGCAAAGAACTGTCTCTATAACTCACTCGGGTTTCCAAGTAATGCAAATAAGATTTATTCAGCAGATCGCAAAAACAACAGAACACGCAAACTGCCCTGCGGTGGACTGGCTCTCTGTCCAGGGTGTACCCCGCCTAATTGCCCAATTAAGTTAAAGGAATATTCCACCACTCAGTAAAGTTGTGTCTTGTTAAGATTCCCAGAGTTAGACAAGTCAGAAAAAGCATTTTATAACCAGCCCAATATGATCTGGCAGCAGTTGGTTGTCTTACTTTAGCATAAAACAATGTAAGTGAATTCACATACACTGTAGTGTTTTTTTTTATGTAGGTGAATGCAAGCCTTCCCTTCCATTGCTTTATGCTAAAACAACCGGTTACAAAATGTTTTTTCTGACTTAGCTAACTCTGGGGAATCTAACAACACACACACATTTAGATCCCTATAAGAATATTAAAATAATAAAAATGAAGCAATAAATAAAACGTAATACTTGTGCTTTGTAACAAAGTAACACTCTGTGGAAGTTAGCTTGGTGAACTTATTCACCCTGCACAGGAAATAATTGCACATAAGAAACATAAATAAGAATACATTTTTAAAAAAGTTCCAAAACAATCATTTGTGTTCAAAGTTCAAAGGGGTGGAGCCACACAACATGAGTTCAAAAAGCTGGCGCCATCTGCTGGATAGGAAGCACAATACCAGCCATATCGTCCGTCTTTTTGGCCGATAGCTGATACTGTTAAGCTTGGTTTATGCTTGACGCATTTACTTTCCGCTTGGTGATGCGGCTCGCGGATGGAACGCGCTTCACAACTTGCAACGTTTATGGTTCATGCGGCTTGTCTCTGCGGTGAGCCAATATTCTCCCAAACTGTAGGGGGCAGCATGGAGCTCTACAGCATGCATCCAACACTACACCATAGTAGAAGTAAAAATTACTGTTGTTTACAACATGGCATTCCAGCATTTTTTAACAGCGTCCTCGTCTTTTCCGACAGTGCCTGCTATTTCTCTCCAAGAATTATTAACAACATGTTGATCATGGTGATCTCTGAGAGCTGAATCATACAAATGTCTGTATTTACGAACCTCTGCCATACTAGTTCTTGCCAGTCCGCCATGTTTTTCCGCGTCCGACCGTCCGCTTGGTTAGAAAATTTCCTAGGTGAGCGGTGCGGAAAGTTTGGGCCGTGCGGAGGCGCGGTGGAGGGGCGTGGTTGTTAAAATGACGCAATTTTTCCGCGTGGACCTCGCGGACGCGTCAAGCATAAACCAACCTTTAATGACCCCAATATCGACCAATAATATCGGCCGGCCGATATTATTGGTTGGGCCCTAGTGCAAGCCATTAAATAAATCCAAGATTCAGAAGTGTTTCTGTGACTCGTTTAAACTCAGAGTCGTGGTTCCAGTGTTAGCCATAGCTGAGCCTATATCCAGAAGAGTTTAAATGAAGCCAACTGGACTTCTTTGGTTTCTTGAAGACGTTTTGCTTCTCATCCAGGGAGCAGTAGAAATTACTCCGAATACCCCTCCTCTCTACCCCTGATGAGTCGTTAGCCTCTATTGTGAGGGAGTTGTTGTGTTGTTTAGATGCAGGGAGGTGTGACTTAGACCGAAACAGCTTAGGACTGAGATTCAAAGCTGCATTATAGGTGCTGGAAAGGTGAAACCTAAGTTCCTCCTCCCCTATTGAATGTAGGGGAGGGGGACTACTTTAAACACTCCAGAGAAGTTGGGGTTTTCTCACTCACTAAGCCCAAATCCCATTTTAGTTAAGCTACAAAAGAATAACAGTGCAATAAAGTAATCAAATGACTGGAGTTCGCCCAGAACTCTAGATCAATGAGAGTCTGTAAATGACCCAAACACACAGCCAACAGCCATTACACTGTCTGAAATTTGTCTTCTCAGCAATCTGTTGGGAACCACATCGGCTTTTAAGTGTCACTTTTGACATCAAATGTGAAATCAATAACTGTTTTTCCCATAGCGAATGGCGTTGTGCACTTAAGCATAGACTGCTGTAATGGACTGACGAGCCGACTCCTGCTGTCGGTCTCAGCGGCGGCTCCAGAAGAAGATTCCTACAATAAGTGCTGAACTTTTGTGTTCACTGTATTAACAGGGATACGGTATACGTAGACAACAACCAGGCAGAAACAACTGCATGAGTTTTCTCTTGTAACATTGTGAGAAGTTGAGAGCCTTCAAAATCTACCTGTCAGTGAGGGATCTCTACCTGTCCTCCCCTGCAGGCATCCTCTGTAGACAAGTCAAGGACACAGGGATCAGCTGTCATCACTGCCTCATCAGGAGGACTCGTCAGGAGGTTTAATGAAACAAATGAGAGAGAGAGAGAGAGAGAGACAGAGAGAGAGAGAGAGAGAGAGAGATCAAAGGAAGCTGTAGAGGCGACCTCTGAGCTGTCAGTACACTCTAAAACATTAACTGGTGAGAAAGTAATGGATTATCTTTTTATAATGGCACCTGACAGTGGGAGGGACTTCTTATTGTTTTTATTACAGCAAATTATTTAATCCAAAGCAACTTTTAGAGATAAGTCAGCTGATGGGTTGGTCAAATAAGTGGCTGGTTGATTCATCAGCTTGTCCATATATTTGTTGGGCAAGTAATCAGGCGATTAATTTATGTCAGATAATTGATCCGTTGATTAATCTATTGGGGGAATAATTGGTTGGCTGATAAATTGGTTGGACAAATAATCTCTTGGTAGACAAGTTGGTTGGTGATTGTTTAGTTGGTCGAACAGTCAGTCAGTTCTCTGGTATGAGGAGAAAAGGCTGCGTCCTTAACTTTTAGTCACGTTAAATAAAAACGTTTATGAATTCAGAACACTTGAGGTACTTTTCCATTTTAATTTCTTTTTTGGGATGTCAGAAAGGAGTTTATGACTCCTGAGTCACAACCAAAGGTGTTGTTAAATGGTAAATGGCCTGTATTTGATATAACACCTTCTAGAGTCCTGGAACCCCCCAAGGCGCTTTACAACACAATCAGTCATTCACCCGTTCACACACACATTCACACACTGATGGTGATGAGCTACGATGTAGCCACAGCTGCCCTGGGGCGCACTGACAGAGGCGAGGCTGCCGAGCACTGGCGCCACCGATCCCTCCGACCACCACCAGCAGGCAAGGTGGGTTAAGTGTCTTGCCCAAGGACACAAAGTCAGCGACAGACTCAGCGGGGCTGGAACCTGCAACCTTCCGATTACAGGGTGAGCACTTAACTCCTGCGCCACCATTGCCTTGCTAAGGTTTTAGTATGCATTTACTTGGATTGGTAAAAAGTGAGTAAAAGCTTTACGAAGTTTGATGAGGCCTCCAAGAGGAAACGAGTATTCTCATTTCCGTAGAATTACCACTCTACATTGAATGGCTGTTTGTTTTTCCTTTTGTTTCTCAGCCAGCATTCAGTCAGATTTCTGCTGTTCTACTAGACATCCAGAGAACCCAGACCTTCTGCACATGGATGTTACAAGTAAATCTGTTTCAATTTGCCCCCCCCCCCCCCCCCCCCCCGGCTCTTCTGCCCTGAGCTTACCTCATATGTAGTAATTATCTTATTAACCTGTGGCAGACATGTCCATTTGCTACCCTGCACTAAAGCATAGGCAACCTTTTACAATATTCCATTTCAAGCTCTAAATGGCAGAAATGGTCTAGGTGGAATTGGTGGATGTACATCTAGATCAAGCCAGAAATACAATTTACTTGTTTATTTTTTTAAATGAAATATTATTTCTACTGAGAGAAACTCCAAATATTCTTCTGGGCCTGAGAAGGGAAACGTAACGGACATTCAGCGGGATTTCCAGTAATAGCTGATTTAATTTTCTATCTGTTTAATAGATTCTGTGTAGCCTGGCAAGCCAGACTAAATAAATAGCGCTCCGTTGACGACTCTTGGTCGTGGGACGAGTTCGACCTTTGTCTTTCCAACGACATCTGCATGCTACTGGACAATGAACAACATGACGTACTCACCGCAACACATATCGGTAAACGAGGCGGTCCGCAATTGAAGAAGGCAAAAATACATCCTTTTTTCTAAATAAAGGACTTAAATACATCTATCTGCTCCTGATTTTATTAAAGCCCAAGTACAAATAGTTCAAAATTGATGTAAAAATTGGTGGGCCAATCTCAACGCTCTATCCGCTTTTGTGGGCTAATTAGGGCCCTCTATTAGTCTGGTGGGTGGGATGATGCGACAGAGTGGAACAAGATGGCGACAGCTCGTTTGAAACGGCTTTTACATCAATTTTGGGCCAAGAAGGGGATAAAGCGCTGTAATTGGTCCACAACGCAGATAAAGCACTGTGACTGGCCCACCATTGTGGACCAATCACAGTGCTCTATAGGATTGAAACCCCTATAGAGAGCTGTGATTGGCCATCCAGAATGCTGTTAGGGGCTGCAGAGGTTCCAATGGAGCAGTGACAGCTGGTATAAGAGGGCTAGTAGGGCTAAGCCCTCCCAAATGTAAAAACAAAATGTTAAAATATTTATCTATTAAACACAAATGAAAAAAATTGCATCACATTTTGAAACTCTGTCCAAAGGGCAAACTTTTCCCAGCCCAAACAGCCCCATTATATTCAATGCAGTTAGTGGCACGAAGTGATTGAAAGGCTGGACCCCCCCCCCCCCCCCTCCGGACTAAGGCCTTGGGTTTAAGCCAATTATGATGGACAGTGTGTGGTTTGTGGGTGTGGTTTGGCATAGACAGAGAGGATCGGAATAATGGCGGTGGCAGTGTGCAAAATTAGAATGAATGAGGTAGATTATTTTCTATCCCACCCGTTTTCATCTGTGTCTCTGGAAGAGAAAATAGAAATTAATAGGTTGGGGGTTTTTTTAACACAGAAACGGTTTCTTTTTACCTTACTTGCTGAAAGTTTCGTTCGCGGAGTAGGAAGTGATGCCATCGTCAGCGTCAGCTCTGAGGAAGTTTGCAGCCGCGAACGAAACTGTCCGCAAGCAAGGTACAAAGAAACCTTTTCTGTGTTTTATAAAAGAACCAAAAATGGAATTAGAAATCAGACACAGCAAGAACATACCAAAGAGGTTGGGGGCAGATAGACCAACGGATATTCAAATCCAACTAAAGAAAAAGCGACAAAACCGAAGTTTGATCTGATCTGATTTCAGCCGAAGGACTGGCTAACTGCTAGTGTGGCTAAAAACTCTCTACAGCAGCAATTTTATAAATGTCTTATAGCCCACCCTACAAATACAACCACCAGCCGCCACTGCAATGGAGCGTTCCTAGACCAAACTCTGCCAATCAAAAATTATGTCTAGTTCACTAGGCTAGATTCTGTGCTTTAAAGTGTAAACCTTCTGCTTCAAAGAGCAAGTCACCCCCTACCAGAATATTACTTCACTCCCACTTCCTGTTTGAAAACTGCAACAAATGCTGTTGCCTAGCAGACCGAGAGGGTGGAGCCGCTAACAAATACACACACACACAGGCTCACAATGACATTGTGACATCACATCGTTCCAGCTAACATTCTAGGGTACCTCTTAGCCAATAGCGATGGCAGATTTAAATTCAACTATAGTCAAGGCCGGATTAACCATATGGGCAACTGGGCATAATTTCTGAAACGGGAAAACTCCGGAAAGCTGCTTTATTATAACATCCATAGTGATGCTTCTCATTCGTGGATGCACATCTCTAGCTCGCGGAAGCTCTGTGATTGACATCTGTCTGTAAGTGGATGTCTGGTGGTTAATGCTGAACGGTGGTCAGTTCAAATAGCAGGAGGCTCTACAGGATGGGGGGGGCTTAGCAAAAACAATGATGTATGTCCTACATTGGATCACAGTACAGGGGGAGACCATCAATTTTACAGATTTCTAAAAAAAATCATACATAATTCCTGAAAGAGGGAAAAACTTCAGAGTGTAGCTTTAACCCGAGTTAGTCTTAGCGACCGTTCTGTGTTTACGGACTTTAGAAAAGTCTTGAAGACAGCTGTAGGCTGAGAAAATGTAACTATGACTAGAAACACGGGGTCACATTGAGTTTTTGGGCAGGTGTGCTGAAAAAATGTGCCCGCCTATTAAACGTCTGATGGGGAAAATGCTCGACTCGTTACCACCACCTAGTGGTCACGTTGGAAAGTAGCTACCAGGTGTCTGTGCCAATAAATCATTGCATATTTAACAAACTCACTGCCTGTCTCATATATTAACTAAAGCCCGATGTGTGTTGAACACAGATGTAAAGATGTTTTATGTTTGTTCTTCAAGCAGCCAGAGGCTTCGCATTAAGACAGCAAATGAATCATTTTTTTAAAGCTTCACTCAGGGGTGTCCAAGTAAGTGATGCCGCAGTCTACACACACACACACACACACACACACACACACACACACACACACACACACACAGAAAGTGGGGTTAAATTACACTTCGTGGCCAATAAGAAACTGTGATAGGATTATGCCTTCTGAGCGTGATGTGCCTCTGGTTGTCTCTGGCTGCATTAAACATTTAAAAAGACCTCAGAGAGAGAAAATGACAGAGATAAAGTCTAAAAATGGAATTTTAAATGCGTTTTTGGGTCTTTGTTTCCTCATATGAGTAAGCGTTCATGGACGTGAACTCAGGATGATAAAACGACCTCAGAGATCAAATTATCTCCTCCTCTGACTCATGGATGAGTCAAACTTCCTTTTCTGAATCGCTCAGACGGCTATATTCTCACAGACTTTTCACATTAACACTTTTATTACACTTCCTGTTGCCGCTGACAGAGAAGAAAATGGGCTCGCGGTGTGAGCCGGATTTTTCTGGCTGGAAAAAACACGACCCTTCATTTGTTGTGTTTACGTTTCTCACACATGTGGAGGGCTGACGGTAATCAGACTAATGATGTCATGTGCTTTCACTTAAAGCCATGACGCTCAGCGCTTCCAGACGGACATAACCGACGTGTATGCAGATTAGATGTTGCAAGCATTTTATTTTTTTTTACTTGTTCTACCTCAGCATCCATACTTATGATGAAGCTGGATGCCCACGTGTGCCAGGGCTGTTTTTGTTCTGCACAAAGGATACATAGTGGTATCCTACTGTTGTGATTAACTGTATTAAATGAAAAGTTGCCAAGATGCTGCCAATGTACACATAGTGGACAGGGCAGCACATACCAAAGTGGTACGGAGGATTAGTGTTTTAAAATGTTAAGAGCAGTAACGACAGAAGGGTCGAAGCTTTTACTGAAGCGTACCCACTTCCATCTCTGCACATGGCTATGGAGGGGGTGGTCTGGTCGCTGCTGACGATCCGGGCCATATGTGTGATGTCTTTATTGTTTAGATGGGAGGGATCCGTGATCCAGGCAAGGGATTTTGGATGCACTGTTGGTGACTAGGGCTGGGCGATATATCAAAAATATATCGACTTTTCTGACTCATAACTGATATCGTTTTTCCCGTGTCAATACATTTTATAATAAAAAATCAAAGGTTTTATTGATGTAAGTAAGTTGGCGACATTCGTGTCACTTTAAGAAGCTGTACCATCTCGAGTCACATGACTATGTATGCAATGTAGGGCTGCACAATATATCGTAAATATATCGTTATCGCAATACCAGCATGCACAATATGCATATCGCAAAGAACAGATAAATATCGCAATGAACGGTCAGCTCAAATGTTTGCTACATATAATGCATTCTGTCAATCAAACAGAAGCATGATGTATGTTTAACAAATCAAATAGAGCTCCTCACCCATTTGGCCAATCGGGAGGGTTCTCATAGGTTAGGTGCCCGCCCCCGAGGCAGACGGCCCTTCATTTTGTTAGCAAACACCTGAGTTAGCTTTGTTCTGCTCTTTTTGCTGATTCTGCTTTTTTTCCCGGTATCCACTGACTGCCTTTTCTTGTTTTCTTTTTCCCTTTCGTCACATCGTTTGCTTTACTCATTTTTATGATTTTTTTTTATTTTTGTTTTTTTTATAATTTTTGTTCCTGAGTAAAGTTTTTATTTATTGCAAGTAATATCGTCATCGCAATATTAATCACTGTTATCGAATATTGCAGGTTTTCCTAATATCGTGCAGCCCTAATGCAATGTAATACCGTCTAGTGCAGTGGCATTCAACCTTTTTTGACTGATGTACCCCCTTTGAAATATTTTTTTCAGCCGAGTGCCCCCTAATGAGCGCAAAAGCATTGGGGGGAGGACTCTGGGATTTTGGGATAATGAATTTAGCCTACTTCTACTGAATATAAAACACATTTTATGAACTTTTACTTATATTTTCCTAAAATATTTATTAAATAATTATTTTTTTAAAGATTTTCCATGGATACTGTTTTTTTAAATGAATGTACATTTTCTCACGTACCCCCGGAGTTTCTTTACGTACCCCCATTTGAGAAACGCTGGTCTAGTGGACATTTTGTTTCTGGGCCTTTAATTTTGTCATTATTGAGGGGAACTCCTCAATATACCGTGATATTGATTTTAGGCAATATTTAGGGACAGCAGTAGCTCAGGAGGTAGAGCGGGTTGTCCAGTAATCAGAAGGTTGCAGGTTCAATCCCACGCTGACCAGAGAATGCTGCTGTTGTGCACTTGGGCAAGACTTTACCCAACTGGCCTGCTCTGGCTACATTGTAGTTCATCCCCACCTATGTGTGAATGGATAAACGACTGGTTGTGTTGTGAAGAGTCTTGGTGGGGGGGTTGTAGAACCCTAAGAAGGCGCTATACAAATACAGGCCATTTACCATATCACCCAGCCCTTTTGGTGACCTCGGTTCCTTGGTTCCTATTGATGATGGACAGCATATTGAAGTAATGGGGAGCAGTAGGGATGGAGAACGCTGGTGGATAACAACAAGAGAGGTTTTGGGATGACAGTGAGGGAACAGAGCTCACGAAGGATAAAGGGTTGGTGCTGGGAACGTCTGTGAATGTTTATAACAGGTTGTTCTAAGTTAGGTTTATTCTCCAGTGTGAGTCCAAGATATGAGGGGGAGGTCACCAAGTCATCCCACCCAGTCAGACAACTTCCAGGGATACCAAAGGAGCAAGGCATCAACCAAGACCCAGCCCAGAGAGCTCCCCACAGCCAAGGGCCCATCACTTAACACCAAGGCCTAAGCCCCAACACAGACACCCCCCCCCCCCCCACCCCCCCCCCCGACCAAATCCAACATCAACACCAAGGTTGTACCCACAAAAGCCCTCCCTGCCAACCCGGCGCAGATGCAATAACGGACTAGGGTCATGTTGCCCAACAGTTCCAACTGTCTCAAGCCTTATTAACGTTTGTTCTTCAAGATTAAGCGTCTGGAAGTTTTTCACACATTAGATCTGCTAATGTTCCATTAAACAAGACTTTTAATGTCTTTTTGCAGCTATGGGGAACCCTAACCCTAACCAATTAACACAAGAACCAGTCTGCACCTACAAGACGAAACAGAAAATGTATCTTCAGAGCTGTTTCTCCTCAATTAGTTTTAATTAAAAATCTTTGATGATAAAAACAACCTGAGAGAAAATCTGAAGGCAGGAAGAGAATAAGAAAACAATGTGGCTGAATGCATTAACTCCACTAATGGTCACTTTCTCCTTCACATTTAACTATATATTGTTCCTCTTTCGTCCCGCGAGAGATCAGTAGCAGGAGAAGCAAAACCTGAGAGCATGTCATGGCTACCACGGATTGTATTTAAAAGCTGGTTTCCATCACTCAGAGGAATTCACCGCCTCCTATTCAAACAAAAAGCTACCAATGCCAAAGATTTTTTTCAGGAGGAAGTAAAAAGGAACTTATCGTTAAAATCTGTTGCTCATTCTGAACCGGTTTATTGATAATAAAACTGGTGCAGTTAAATGTTTATTTTTAAAAGGTCAAATACTTTGTAATGAAGCAACTATTTATCACAGATGGGGGGGGGGGGGGGGGGTGAGAGGAAATGCCTGAGGTGATGTGTTAAGTTAGCACAACCCAGATTTTTATTGATTGATTGAAGTGTTTACGTGAGCATAAGACAACGCCTGTTAAAAGCAATAAACATAGTAAAAAATATTATAAATTAATAAAAAACATTGTTTTTTTTTCTCTGAATAGTTGCGAAACTGACTAGCCCAAAGATTTATCTGTTTCAGATCAGCAAATAAAATACTAATAAATTTCTATAATTGACAAAAATATTATAAGTAAAAGCTAAATGCAGTTTTCAAACACTGAATTTGCTAAAAGGCTCAAATATGTAAAAAAAAAAAAAAAAAAAAAAAAAAAAAAAAAAGCTACATTTCCTGCCTTGTTTAAAAGAAAACAACACAGAACTTCTAAATCACCGAAGGCCTCACTTGTTTAGGTTTAGATTCACAGGTCACCATATTGTGAATTGCCGGGTGGTGGTGGTACTACATGATAGTTTTCAGATTTATTACAGAACACATTAACTCATTCACTGCCAGCCGTTTCCTGATCAGAAAAGCCTCTCGCTGCCAGCGTTTTGGAGTGTTTTTACTGTTTGAAGAGTCACACAACACTGTGCTCTATGATGATGTCAACGCCAAAATTACAAAAGAACAAGTAGCTGACTAACTTCTTAAATCAGGAAGAATCGGCGCGTTTCGAGCGTTATTTGTTCTCCGTTGTCTAATTGTGAGCTGCAGAAGCTTTCCCGGTTCGCGCCTCGCTTTTTTCACAGCAGCGGCCCAAAACGATCTCCTAATTCATGGATTGTCTACTTCCTGATCACATGACATGTGATGTATGCGGATGAAGATCAGCTTTAGAGATGTGATGTTGATTCTTACTCGTTCCGACGCCCACCCCATAAAAAATTGCATTTGACGACTTTTGTCAATGGCAGCAACTGTTGGATTTGAAAGGATGACTTTTGTCGTCAATGGCAGTAAGTGAGGTGAACAGTTGAGTCACAGCAGCTGTACCGAAGACCCACAGAACAGTTGTATGGTCACAAAAACACGTTTATCCAAATGTTAAATTAATACTCTGCGACATTTTAATATTTTTGAATCATTTTCTAGGGGGTGCTAAAGCAAACAAACAAAAGTATCTCTAGTTTAAATAAATGATGCAAATCTGATCACTGGTCAAAAATGCTTAACACATGGAAGCTGACTTGTAGCGATGGGTACCGAATTCGGTACTTTTTAAGGTACCGACCGAATTCCATAGTACCGACTGAGCACCGATTCACGTCATTTGAAACGGTGTCTCGTTTCGGTACCCATCCTTCATAACGAGAACTTGCCTAGACAGCTGCGCATGCGCAAGAGCGTTATGTTGTCGGTCGCTGCGAGCCAGTTGTAAGCAGAGCAGCATGGGTAGAAAGAACGCACGCTAAAGCTTGGGTCCACTTCACTAAATGTGATGGGTAACTGGGTGATGATGAAACCAGCGACAACGATCTAAGTGAGACATCCTCATCTTAATCTGCTCCGGTAGGTAAATAAAATGTTTAAGATAATGTTAGCTTGATTTGTTAGCTTCCGTTTCGCTAATGGTGTGTTCGCTTTCTCCTCGGAACTCCGAATTTCCGACAAGAAGAACATGAACGCGCTCTAAAGTTCGGCTTCACTTTACTAAATGCGACGGGTGATTGGATGAAGATGAAACCAGCGACAACGATCTAAGTGTGAGGCATCATCGTTTTAATCTGCTCCACAAGCTAAATAAACTGTTTAAGATAACGTTAGCTTGATAAATTAGCTTCCATTGCCACCATTGTTATCAGCTAATGGTGTGTTCACTTTCTCCTAGGAAATTCTAACTTCCCAGTAGGAAAAATCAAAGAAAAGGACGTCAAAAGGAATGAAGTTACACAGTAAATTTAGTTCACAGTAAAGTTGTTTGCTTCAGTTTAATTATCAGCTTATAAAACTACACTGATTTCCCTCTTTCCTATTCACTCTCTCTTTCTTAACATTTTTTCTTTTAAATCGCAATTGCTTATTTTTGCTCATTTTAAATATATTTTTAAACATTCTCTAAATGCTTTTATATATTTTTACAATTTTTTATATTTTTTGTTTTTGTGAAGCACCTCGTTATTTTTATCTTGAGAGGCGCTATAGAAATGATATTTTCTTCTTCTTCTACAAGGACGATGTTAAAATACAAACAGTTGTACGTTATTTATTGTGATATTTATCAAATATGGTTATATATTGAGAAAAATATATATTTAATTATAAAAGAGAATTAAAATATGAAACACTCAAAAGTATTGAAAATTGGTACCGTTAAGTACCGGTATCGATTCCTAGGTACCGGGAATTAGTACCGAATCGATTCAAATGTCAAAGGTACCCATCCCTACAAAATGTGAGTTTGATCCTTTAAAAACTCAGCAGCAGCTTAAATTTTAATCAGGAAATTACATTTCTGCAGGGACACACTCAGACAGAATGTCTAAGTTTTATAACTCAAACTTCTCGTTACAGTTTAACCCTTTAAGACCGACGGGAGCGCTGGCGCTTCCGTTTGCATTTCTGTATTCAAATGCTTGTAGAACTGAAACTATATAAGATGGAACAAAAAATGATTTCATATTAAACCGGAGGAGTTACACTTACATCTCACACATTGAACACGTCCCAGAGTGTTGCGTATCTCCTGACTGGAGCTGACAGAAGACAGCACATTGCACCCACTCTTAAATCACTTCACTAGTTGCCGGTTCAGTTCAGAATCAATTTAAAAATTCTGCTTCTCGCAATCAAATCTTTGAACAGTCAGGCACCTCCCTATCAGTGTGAACTCCTCCATTACTACTACCCTCCTCGTGCTCTTAGGTCTGAAGATCAGCTCCTTCTAACAGTCCCTAAGGCACGTTTGAAGACCCGCGGGGAAAGGGCTTTTTCTGTCTGTGCCCCAAAATTGTGGAACTCATTACCTCTTCAGGTTAGGCAAGCACCCTCTATTGCCGTTTTTAAATCACGCCTGAAAACCCACGACTTCTCCCTGGCCTTCAACTCCCAAACCATAAAGCATTAACTCATCCTTAGTTTTTCCACCTTGTTTGTTCAATTTTAAATTTGTGTTTTTATATTCTGGTTTTACTTGTTCTATTGGTTTTAGTCTGTTGTTCTTTTAACTCTTTTATCTTTTTACTTCATATGATGAGCTGCGTAGTGGCGCAGTGGTTAGAGCTGTTGCCTTGCAGCGAGAAGGTCCTAGGTTCGCTTCTGGGTCTTTCTGCATGGAGTTTGCATGTTCTCCCTGTGCATGCGTGGGTTCTCCGGCTAACTCCCACAGTCCAGAAACATGACTGTTAGGTTATTTGGTCTGTCTAAATTGTCCTTGTGTGTGTGTGTGTGTGTGTGTGTGTGTGTGTGTGTGTGTGTGTGATTCTTCGTCCTGTGTCTCTATGTTGCCCTGCGATGGACTGGCTCTCTGTCCAAGGTGTACCCAGCGGGTTCAGAAAACGGATGGATGATATACACGACTGTTTTAGCTTGGGTTTTTTATTATTTGTTTTCATGTGCAGCGCTTTGGTCGGTTGTAATGTTGTGTTGAAAGCGCTCAACAAATAAAGTGGTATGGTATCTCCGCTAATGAAAACAACCAAAATGCGCAAATAAGAAAAGCGTTTTCATTCAGACACAGATGCTGTGTCATTCTGATCTGCAGCTCACACGGCTTCACCCGCTAGAATAAACGTCATCACGTTGTCAACGTGAACTGTCACATGATTGTCACTTATCCAATCACCTGCTTTGACGTCAGTTTCCCGCGAATTCTAGTTCTTTGTAGTCCCAGCCTTTCAGCTTTTTCTTGTGCTTTGTCGCAATAATACGTTTAGATAAACACATCCTACACACATCACACACCCACTACAAACTCCTGACCCACTCACACACCACTATGAACGTTTTGATGAATCGCGGACGCGCCAAACGGTACATCTTCCCTCCTCAAAGCGGTTGGCGCCATTAAAGCACCGGATGATGTTTAAGTTTCTATTTCCTCTATTCATGTAATATTCTTTATTATTGTAATTATTATTAGTGAGAGAAAATGAAAACTGTATACTACTGAAGCATTTGCTACAAATATTCAACATTATTATTACATTAGACTCCTGCTGATTATTATTATTTATGTTTTCGTTTTTATTACAGTTTATATAAATGAGTGTATCTCAGAAACTAATTTATGAAAGCACTTCAAATAAATTTGTATTTTTTTAAAGGATCGTGTGCAACTTTTTTTTTGACATTTGACATTTGACATTAGGTGTGGCATTTCTGTATAATGAAAAATGTGTAAAAACAAAAAATGATTTTCTATTTCTTTATGGATAATTGCTTTTTGTAGTAAAATATTTAGTTGCTCTGAACATTTTACATAAATATTATTAAAATTTTGAGTGTAAGGGTTTGTAGAGGGTTAAATATTGTTGCTTTTGAGCTTAATATATTACCTTTACTTATGACCAATAAGCTGTGATTCTCTATATATAGAATACCAACCTGCTTGGTCTTTGGATGTTTATTCAGAATATTCTAGGATTCTTTGCTTTTTCAGGGATCAAACACACTTCTTATCAATTCAGGCAGAGTCAGGTTTATAAAAAGTAAGAAATTATATTATTATAGCTCCAGGATTAATTACTTTGTTGTACAAGTTAGTTAAAGCTATGGGACATTTTTATTTCACTTTAAACTGGTCATGCTCCAAAAATGATAATTTACAATGTAAAATAAAGCGATTCTAAAACTGTAAACAGAAGCAATGTTTTGACCAAAAGGCAAAATTTATTTTTGCTTACCTTGTAAAATATAACAAATCTGTAGTTACCTAACAGTAGCTTTGAAAGTAATACGGTCGAATACTTTTCAAGTATGTGTAGAAACAAGTTACATGAGTAATCCTGAGTACTCATTTATCAACTTAGAAAATAAATATGAGAATATCTCAAATTTCTGAGTATGGAAACAATTACATTCAAGTGCCCTCTTATCAGCAGAATCAAACATAAATCATCTCAATTTATGGGACCACAAAAGTAAACGGAGTACTGACTCTCCTAACAAAGATCAAAAAAGTGTGTCTCAAACCTGTAACATGCCAAATATTTGAGTTCCTGGAATCGATTCTGAACCTTTATTAATAAGAATCCCGATTCAGACTTGAATCGATTTTTTTCAGCACCTCTAGAAAATATCTATGCGGAGTGACGTTACTTTAACTTTAATTTATCTCTAATGAACATTGTGTCTGAGTGTAGATACTGACTCACTTGTTATATCAAACATTACTGATCATAACACCTAAATGTTTTATTGTAATAATTAAATTCATTTCAACCACAGTAATTTAAGCAGATTAATCAAAACATTTCATTAGTATTCATATAACGTTTGTTCATTCAACCATATTATTATTTAATGATTATTTAACGCATGAGTTGTAAAAGTTCCTTTTTCTTAAGAGTGAGCGATCCTGCGGTGTTATCAAAAGAAGGCTTTGTTTGGGAACACAGGCTGACATCTTGTTCCTCCTGAAATGTCAACAAGGTTTGCAGAACCTTGTGGCTTGTTGGAAGATAGAATGTAAAATCCACCTTAGAGGGTGGAATTAGGTCTGTAGATGACCGGTGGCATGTAGGTCAATCTGTAGGTGAAAACTGACCATTCCTGGACGTTACAGGTTGTATTGATGTATAGCAGGTTAAAATACTCCAAAAAATGGCACCACAGCATGTAAAAATGTGGATATAAGTTCTGGTGAACTTCACTGGCAGGTCTTAAAGGGTTCAAATCTGTTCACAAATGCTGTGTAGTCCACAACATTCCAATAAAGAGTCGTCGTCGTGTGGTGTCAGCATGGGAATCTGTATCCGTCTCAGAAATCAACATCTGCCTCTCATAAAAGCACAAAACACACGATCACACATTCAGCCTCAGTAGCCTTCTAGAGAAGGGGAATAAACTTTCCTGTCTGAGAACTTCACTGCGTGCTCCGTAAACATCCGGTGGGCGCATTACTGCCCTCTCCACAGAGATAAAATCACACAGCGTGTTGATCAAGCAGGCGTGACATTTAACCCTCGGTAAACTCGAATCTAACTGATGTGATGTAAGGCTTGGATTGTTATTTTATTGACAGGATCAGAAACAAAACGTCCTGTGTTCTTGTGCATTTCCTTAAAATTTAGTTGTTTGTTATTTATAAACAACTCTTCCTCTGCTGCCGCTCCAACAGGTTTACGGTAAGATTAATGAGCAGGATGTCTTCAAGGACGTCTAAGGCAGGAACTGGGTTTTAAACCATGTCTTCTGTGCTTTCTCTGTTGGTCTCACAGTTCCGGGTGTACATCAACTCTACAACAACTCACGAGAATCATCCAATGGACCTGGTTGCCCTCCGCTTCATCTCATTTACCTCTATCATCGACCCCTGGGTCTTCATCTTCCTCTCTCCTGGTGTGCTGAACTTTTTCTGGGTGTCTTTCTGCAACGCGCCCCTGGGGAGGTTTAGCAGTTCTGCGTGTAAAACATCACAAGCTAAAGATGACCATCGTAGTCATCTACAGACGACGTACACCGAGGACAAAGTATGACCTCGGTAGAGATCTGGGACTTCTTTATTAGACACATGACTGGGAAGTGTGCCATCCCGTGGGATCCAGAGCTGCAGAGTCTCTCCCATGTTTACTTTCTGGGTTTTCCAGTTTCATTACAGCTCCTGCCAACTGATAAGAGACCTCAAGCAGATTCCTGTTGATTATAGTGCATCGCTGCACAGTTTAAGCTTTTCAGTTAGTTGTTTAAGCAAACAGAGTTATCCACTGGTGGCTCGACTGACGCCTTTGTTGCTGCTACGATTTTTTTATTTATTTTTGTATCAAAACGCTGCTCTGTTTACCAGCTCAGTCAGGGAATCCTGTTCCGAACAACCAAACAGAAATCATCACACTGAAGTTACTCACCTTATCTACAAAAAGGATCTCAATGGGCTGCAACTGCTGGCGGCCAGTTGTGAATGATGTTTGCTGAGGAGTTTCCAAAAGGACTTATAAATGTAAAATGCTGCATCTGGTGTTTGAAAGTGTTAGCAGGACAAATTCCTTCTGAAAAAGGTAATCGCGGGTGACTGGAACCTGTCTCCAACCTTTTCCAAGTTAGTTTCCATGAGTCAGAGGGAAAAAATAAAGGTACAAAACAAAATTATTTACATTTTTAAGACATTCAATGAGTAATTTACACCAAAATATGTTTTAATTACATCATGTACCCCATGTGACCCAACAATGTATGAAACTATTTGTATGGATTCAACAATCCCAAACAACAGTGCACACGTTTTACACCAATTCTTTGTTCTGAACCCAGTGAGATTCTAAAATCTCACTGTTTGGCGACCAATAAGGAACATTTACTATTCAGCAAATATTACAACTGAAATGACGTCAGCTTGCAAACAAAGTTCTAAACTTTGTGACTAAATTGCAACAAAAATGTGCACAACATTCACAAAATAAACAAATTTTTTAATTATTAACAGCTTTACTAAAGTAATATGCAACAATTCTGTGGGATTCCAGTGGAAAAATGTGCGTATTTTATAATTACCATGATTTTTCCACACAGAGAAAATGTGCTGACTAAAATGGTGGCCCATTGGACACCAAGAGGAGAGTCCGATATTTTTTTAAAGTAATAAAATTAGGATTAACTGCAAACAAATAATTAAGAAACTTGGTGATAAATTTGCTAAAGAAACCCTAACACTGCACCTTGTTTCAAGTTTCGCATTTTCCTTTAGATCCAGTTTTATCACACCGATTTACAGCCATAACCGACTTCACTGGTTATGTTTAAAGGGACTTTTCGGACTTTAGAATTTTTATGCTTGCGACTGCCCCCTCAGGCCAAAAGTGTAACAGCAGCTTCAATAGTAGGCTCGTGCACGAGGCACGCATGCTGTACGTGCACACTCCTTAACGAAAATAACTGCTGAGACAGTCGTGTGTGTGTGTGTGTGTGTGTGTGTGTGTGTGTGTGTGTGTGTGTGTGTGTGTGTGTGTGTGTGTGTGTGTGTGTGTGTGTGTGTGTGTGTGTGTGTGTGTGTGTGTGTGTGTGTGTGGCCCAGAGGACAGAAGAACACAGGAAATTTATAAAAATAATGTGCCTCTGTCTCTGCAGCTGCACTTTCTCGTCAGCCAGCCGAACGTGCAGTGTGTGTGTGTGTGTGTGTGTGTGTGTGTGTGTGTGGCCCAGAGGACAGAGGGCAGGAGAACGCGCAGCTAATTAATTAATTTGGTTCTGTACCTTTCTCTTCAGCACAGCCAACAAAGGTTTATGATGGGTCAGTCCTCCTGCATGCTCAGATCATTCCCTTCCCTTGCTTGAAAATTTGTTCCAAAATGAAAGTTGAACCCACATCTTTTTTATCTGTGAATTCAATGCCGTTCGGCGAGTCTCAAATAAAAATTTGGGCATCTTACTGTTAAAAAATATACCATTAATGTAAAAAATAAACTCTAAATGAACTTTGTTCACACCCAGAATCAAACCCAGGTTTTCTGCATGAGAGTCAGACATCTTACAAGGTGAACTACACTCTAGTAACATTTGACGTATCTGGAGCATTTATATCCTTGATGATACCTGAAACAACGTCAAGCCAAAGAACGGTTCGGAGCAAAAATGGCTATTTTGTTGCTAATCTGCAGGAAATATCTAGAAGAAAGTTCTACAGAAAGTAGCTAAGGGTCCTCAGAAATGTAGCTGCTAGGTTTGTCACTAGGCGTTAGGAACAGCGACAAAGTGGCTGAGTTTCCACTGCCTCTCTCTCTGCTGCTAAAACTACGGATAGCAAATGCTACGGGCTATGCCTGAGCGTGAACGCACATGAAGCAGCCTGCTCAACCCGAGCAGCTCTCTTTTTCTGTGATTTTACAGAAAAACAGGCAATCACAGTAAAAATGCCAGGGCTCATTCTACAGGACCAGGGCATTGCAGGAGAATGTATGAAGAAGACATTTATTATTTCTATACATGTTTTGGCTGTCAAACTAGATTCTTTTTAAGTTTACTTCCACATTAAACCTAAACCTTCCCATGCATTTGTTGGGCAGGTCAAACATAGCTTGGGGTTGCTAAAGCAACGGCTAAATTTGGCCAAGCAATAGCTTAACAACCCCACCCCAGCCCTCCAGTTCACACCGATGGAGCCCCCCCACTTTCAGCTAGTATTTCATTTACATGTTCATTATGTAGCTTAATTGCATGAGGTAACAAATCAGGTTGATGGTCTGAATCCTGCTTTAACCTCTTGCTAAAGTGTCCTGGAGCAAGACACTAAAATAAAACTGCTCCTGATGGTAAATCAGCACCTGGCATGGCAGCTTCTCTCCTTTAGTATTCATTGTGTGTGTGTGTGTGTGTGTGTGTGTGTGTGTGTGTGTGTGTGTGTGTGTGTGTGTGTGTGTGTGTGTGTGTGTGTGTGTGTGTGTGTGTGTGTGTGTGTGAAACACTTTAAAGCGCTTTGTAAAACTGCAGATAATTAACAGTCATACAGTAACATCAGGTCAGTATCCTCATAAAATAGTACAGTAGCGCTCGTGATGAGATCAATTTCAGCAAGACCATTTTGGACAAACAAGGACTTAAAGGTTTTCTAAAGGCTACCCAGAAGAGCAAATTTTATGAGTTTAAACAAATAAAAACCCACAATGTTACATTCATTTAATAAAATCAGGATTCATATCCTTCGGAACTTGGTTTCTGTGAAAAAATCTATGAACCTATAGCTTTACTACATCTGCTAAAGGGTAGGTTTCATTATAAACCTGAAGGTTCTATTTGAACCAACTTATTGTACAAGGGATCCTGTTGAAATTTATCTTTTATTTAACATTTTTTTGTCTAAAGTTCTGTTCTAAAAGAGGAAAAAGAGCCTCTTACATTTTGTCAGTGTCTAAAAGGAGATGATTGTGATCATCTTGAATTAAAACTTCAAATTGACCAAAGTTCATCTACCAAGTGGTGATTAAAATACAGGTTGGGTTTAAACCAATGGAAACATCCATACGGTCTGCTTTAGTGTTACAAACTGCCCAGAAACAGACCATATAATTAGGTAAGAATGTTCTTCAACTAGTCTCTTAAACAATTTTAGTAGGGGTGCAACGATACCACTTTTTTCCGAACCGATACAACACCGATGCTTGGATCCAAGTACTCGCCGATACCGATTACCGATACCAATACTTCTACCACACAAAAAAATGCAATGAATTGGACTTCGTGTTTTATTTTCTTCTCTGCTTTCAACAGGAAAAGACTGTGAGGTAGATAACAAATAAGATGTATTAACAGAAATGACCACAAAACTAAAATATTAGGTGAACAGAAATGACAAGTTACAGTGAAGTCACTTTCAAGTAACTGCACTGGTATCGGTTCCTGGTATCGGTTAACTTTTATCAATACCGATACTGGTATCGGCACCAATATCGGTATCGGTGCATCCCTAATTCTTTGTGTTTCACTCTGGTGAATTCGCTCTGGGATCAATGTTACGACATATGTGACAAACCATTGCAAATTTCTGGGAGACTTTTCCCGTCAACAATAAACTAGTGGGGAAACTAACTTGATTAAACTGAGTTGCATAAAAAGGTCTTAAAAATAGCTGTGTTTCCATTACGGGAACTTCAGGGTAAATTCACCGGAATCTTCTGACATGCGCGTGTCACCACTTGACCATAGCGGCCGACCGACCATTTTTCGGGCTGTTTTCAGGAACCTTCTGAGTACCTGCTCAGAGGTAGGTACTCGATGTGGCCCAGTAGGAGGCCTGGTGAACGTGGTGGGCATGAACGCCACCGACTGGTTGTGATTCAGTCGGAAATGACGTCGACGTAGGAAATAGGAAAGGCATACGGGGCAGGTGTTTTTGAAAACATGAGTTGTTGGTGCGTTCTGCGCCAATTGATGTCACAGCGCAGAGGTCACATTCTAGGGCTCAACTGTAAATGTAGACACGACAGCTAAGAGGACCGGGCCTTCGGATCTCCCGGTCAATTTCTCCCCTCGCTGCATTTACCCTGACGTTCCGGTAAAGGAAACACGCCTGTCGTGTTACTTTTTGGAAATGTGAGGACATGAAGGCAGCATTTATATTTTTGTGTGATAGAAACATCGAAATATAAAAATTTAGATAAAACTGCTTTTTACAGCTTCTATTGTTGAGCTTAGCATAAAAATGTTCAGTGACTGGTATCTTCCTGTCGGTGTAGTGGTTGAGATTTGCTCCAGAGTGAATATGGTGTGCATTATGTTGTTGAAAGGGTGTGATGTTTGTGTGGATGTGTGAGACAAACTGTGACTTTAATGTGAATTAACAGTGTCCAACATGAATAATGTCCGTCTGAATGTCTTATATTCTGTATTTAAGTACTGTACATGAAAATAATGCACTGAGTGCACAAGCGTGTATGACCATTTTATGGCTTGTGTAAATAAACATCTCATCTACTAAATATTCAGTCTAACCTGCTTTGTTACACACACACACACACACACGCACACACATTTTTCTAGTTTTGTTTTTCCTAACCTCACATTCTCATCCCTAACCTGGCTAAAACAGCAAACTCACCTCCAAACTTTAAATACAATTTGAATCCCCTCCTATCTCGGACCCTTTGTTAGGGTCCACTGTTGAAATAAGACCCCAAAAAGCCTCTTAAATTTAAAGCAACACTAGATTGTTTTTTTAAACTTGAATCTAGAGCTTTAACATTGATTTCAGTGATTGTTGAGTTAGAAACATGACCAGTTTCGTATCTGACATGACTCTGCAGCCCTCTGCTGATCAAAAACCACACTTAATAGTTTTGTGGAGCAGGTAAGTGTCCTACGGGGTGATCTTTATGTGCTTTACACCTGTTAGCTGCAATGCTAGCAGTTAGCTTTTTCAGTTCTCCAATGATCAATAAAAAGCACAAGAATAAGAAAAAAAGAAGTTTGCCTTTTTGTTGGCATCACGGCAGAGTCTGAAAGTAAAAGTAAGAGAGAAATGTCTTTAGAGGCAAAGCACAGAGCTAAAACCAGAGTGAACATCAGTTCAGCCTAGACTAGTTGAGGAAGCTTAAGGAGGCTACAAAATCACAGGCTGATGGTGACCTGGCTTTGTTGCTACTGAACTTTTAAGTCATTTATTTTTGTCCAACAGTGTGGATCTTTTTACTTTGTTGTTTATTTTAGTATTAATTGGCTCATGTTAGTGTTAGCATTTTGTTAGCCCTAGCTACAGCAGGCTGCAGCAGGGCTAAAGATGTTGGTTGGTATTTCTTTTTCATGTCTATCCAGTTATTCTGCAGATAATTTAACCTACAGGTTGTTTTTTTAACTGGCTGCTAAAAGCCTGTTTATTAAACTACTGATAGCTCTGTGTGAGGGTGTGTAGTGTGTAGACTGTTGACAAAGTAAGAACCAGTATAGGAAATTGTAAACAGTATTGTAAAGTTTAGTATTTCTTGTTTTACGGGATGAGTACCTGCTGTATAGCTATGGGTGTGACCTTATAAAGATTTAATTTATCTGTCCTCTAAATAAACATTATGAAGCAAACACTTATGGGCCTCTTAGAGATGAATTACAACCTCATTAACTTGATATAAACAATTACAATAAAATAGGAGATTAGCCTAAGTGTACAAATTTTATTAAAAACAAAATGTAAATGATTCAAAAACAGTCAAACAGGAACCAGATACATAGTTTCTATCTGAGCTTGTTTTTAAGCTTTTATTTTCTTGCCTCATGCTACAAGCTGCCTTCATGGGATAAACCAGTTTCACACTCAGCTGCAACTAGTTGGAGACACAAGTCTGAAACTATAACGAACTTGTAATTACAACTCAAAAAAATCGTGGCTAGGTCATGTGGGGCGTACAACAAAATTGCAAGAAAATTGCAACCAGTGTGCGACTGGCGTGCATATTTTCTTGACGCAATTCTGTCTCAAAGGATCTTTATTATTCCACTTTCATTGTTGTCTTACATTGCTGGTACTTTTTAACTCTGGGAAACCATACCAAATCCTTTGGCAACTACTTGGAGAGGTAATTTGTTTTCCATTTTTTTATTCCAACATTACAACATCAAGGTTGGTTGGCTATATGGTTTGTTGGTTGGTTGGCTTTATAGTTGGTTGGTTGGTTGGTTGGTTGGCTATATGGTTTGTTGGTTGGTTGGTTGGTTGGTTGGTTGATTTGTTGGTTGGCTATATGGTTTGTTGGTTGGTTGGCTATATGGTTTGTTGGTTGGTTGGTTGGTTGGTTGGTTGATTTGTTGGTTGGTTGGCTATATGGTTTGTAGGTAGGTAGGTAGGTTGGTTGGTTGATTGGTTGTTGATTATATGGTTTGCTGGTTGGTTGGTTGGCTATATAGTTTGTTGGTTGGTTGGCTGGTTTTATGGCTGGTTGATTAGTTTGCTAGTTTGCTTTATAGTTGGTTGGTTGGTTGGTTTTTTGGTTTAATGAATGGACAGATGGATAATTGTCAACTGTTTAGCCCATTCACATTCAAAACAATATTGCCTTTTTTCTTTGACACCATGTGAGTTTGAACTAGCACCATTGTAATTCATGTTTATTTGTGCTCTATATCAAGGGTGCCCAATCCGAGTCCTTGAGGGCCAATATCCTGTTTCTGTGCTTTAAAACACCTGATTCCAATTAGTAAGTGATTAACAGGCTTTGACAGGGCGTGATGAGTTGCTGAAGAGATGAGTCAACCACTGACTCAAGTGTGTTGGAGCATTGAAACAGCTAACACATGCTTGATATCGGTCCTCCAGAACCAGGACTGGGCACCCCTGACTCATTCAAGCTCCACCGAACTCAAACTCAGGTAAAAGGGAAAATATTAGGATCAAAATCTCAGAGCACATTCTAACAACTAATTAATGTCCCTCTATAATTACCCATAATTCACATTATACCCTACTCACTACCTAACCATTAATGTCTCCCTGAAAAATATTTAACATCCCACTGACAGAGCAGACACCAGGAACACATTATCCTAACTCAGTTTATTCCTGGTTGTTGATTAGAGGATTAATAAACCTTGTCTGCTTAATTAGATAATAAAGTTTTAATTAGGTAAAAGGGAGGAAGGAGCTCACATGTGCTGGGTTTGAATTTCTAAAGTGAAAAGATGTAATAGTAAACGAGAATGATCCAGGGAGCTGTACAAGACAAAGGGGATGAAACAGATCCCATTTGGGCGGATCTTTAAAGTTACAGAAAAGAGCAGCTAGAGAACAATGTCAAAAACAGGAAAACCAGCTTTGTGGAGAACTGGAAACTATGAAGAAAAAAAGAGTTTGTTCCTGGGACAAGACCAAACAGATCCAGGCAGGCTGATTGGGAATAAATGACTGGAAAATGACGACAAAAACAGATCTGATGTGTATCTGATCAGATGTTTATCTTTGAGTAGAAAGAAAAACTCTTTTTCCCCCTCAACTGTGTATGGTATTTATTTTAAATGCTTTTATTACGATTCTTAGTGGGCTTCCTAAACTTATTTTGCCGTGGCTTTTTCTGTCTTATTACTCATAGCAACAAGTAAACATAACATAAAATGTTGCCTCGTGATTTCTGCGTGCTGCCGTTTACGTGTTTTATGATCACAACAATTAACCGGCTAAGCTGTATTTAATTTTTAAGCAATGGTTGATCAATTGTCAGATCACACACATAAAAAGCACTTTGGATTGCTATTATCTGTCTCACCGAGACGGATATCAGACAGATCCTGAGACGCTCCTGCCTGACATATTTATTTTATTCACGGAAAAAAAATCAAACTAGTGATTTCTCTTGGCGTTCAGTTTATACATTCAAACAGCACAGCACTCTATTTAAATTACTTACATGTAAATCTGTTATTTGTCCATCCATCCATTTTCATCCGCTTATCCGGAGTTGGGTTGCGGGGGCAGTAGCCTAAGTCGAGAGGCCCAGACTTCCCTCTCCCTAGCCACTTGGGCCAGCTCCTCCGGAGGAATCCCAAGGCAAAGATCTACAGAACTTGTACATTCAGGAAGTTAAAGTCTGCCTACTCCCTTCACTAGGGATGAGCAACATGGCCCAAAAAGATTCATCACAGTATCTCTGAGGTAGGGCTGGGCGATATGGCCTAAATTCAATATCACGATATATTGAGGGTTTCACCCCGATAACAATAAATGGACAATAACTACAGGTATGCGCAGAAACTAAAATTGTCCACTAGATGGGGCTGTCACGTGTATTACGTTGAGTCACATTTTTACGTGACTCAATGTGGTACAACTTCTTAAAGGAACATGAGCGTTACCAACCTACACACATCTTTTCATTTTTTTAATATCCAATTTATTGACATGGGAAAAATGATCACGATGAGGGTCAGAAATTTCGATAATGATAAATTTTCGATTTATTGCCAGCCCTACTCTGAGGATTTCGACGATAATGGTAAAGCTGAAGATGTAACAAAGTAATACCAGGACTCAATGAAATCCATTTGATGTTTTCTGTGTTTTGTAGTCGATGTTTAAATGATAAATGATAAATGATCCGCACTTGTATAGCGCCTCTCAGAGTAAGGACTCCAAAGCGCTTTACACTACAGTCCATTCATCCATTCACACACACATTCACACACAGATGGTCATGAGCTACGATGTAGCCACAGCTGCCGTGGGGCGCACTGACAGAGGCGAGGCTGCTGAGCACAGGCGCCACCGGTCCCTCCAACCACCACCAGCAGGCAGGGGGGTTTAAGTGTCTTGCCCAAGGACACAACAGCAGAATTCTCTGTCCGGAGCTGGGATCGAACCTGCAACCTTCCGATTACTGGACAACCCCAAGAAGAACTACAAAAGGTAAGAGATGATGTCAGAGAGACAAACAGGAGAGAGAACATGGTGGACGCTGTTTGTTTATGTCCAGATTTCAATAAAGTACGAAGAAACCAGATGAGCAGACGACTTGGTAACACTGCCACCCACCCTCATTAGCAACGTTTTACCACAAGTGGATAAAGTTTTTCTGTTTCATCAACAAGAATATCTGAAGCAGCAAAACTGTGCACATGTCAGCGTGTCCTTTTATTGTGGGCAGTCTAAGGTACACCTGTACATTATTCATGCTGTCTAATCAGCCCCTTGATATGCCACACCTGTGAGTTGGGATGGATTACCTTGGTAATGGAAAAGTGCTCACTAACACACATGTAGACAGATTTCAGAACAATATTAGAGTCATGGGTGTTTTGTGTATGTTGAAACAGTTTAAGATGTTTGAATTCAGCTCATGAAAAATGGGAGCAAAAACAAAAGTGTTGCGTTTACATTTTTGTTTAGTGCATGTTAGATGCTATTTCACGTGTTTCCCCTCTGCCAGTCAAAGCCTGATACAGTCTATGTTGTCATGAATGAAATAAAATTAGCTATGTAACAGAAGGAACAGGACCATCCCCAATGAAGAGCTAAATCTAACTCGGCACACTTTGGCATGCAGACCTGCCAACCAAGGCAAGGAATGGAGAAAGAAAGCATTGCTACACCAGTGAAACATTTTCACAAATGGGCTTTTGCATTTTTGTTATTCTCCTGCTATTGCAAAAACAGGCTTGAAAACAGAATGAGATTCAAGCGTAACATCAACCTGAAGGATATTGTGTCAAAATCCGTTTTCCAAGCAGTTAGGAGGAGGAGAGATGGTAAAAGGAGGAAAGTGAAAATTACCTCCTTGTTTTAGATCCACACACTTGATTTGTTTCACAAACATCAATCAAACACACTGATGTTGTTGGTGAGACATGATATTGCTAAATGATGCAACCGCCCATAGCGAGAGTAGCTGAGGGCAATCAGCCCCTGGAGTGAAATGTGTCGCCTTAGATTTCAATCTGTGTACGCGCTAACATTTAACCAACCTGTGGCCTCCTTATCAACAGGAGTGCTCTCTGTAGAACTTGAACCTGGTTGACTCCTACAGCTCAACTAGATTAACTGCTTTAACTAAAAGGGTTAGCATTTATGATGGAGGATTGTGGATTGGTATTTTCAATTATGATCGGCTATCATTTCAATTTCAGTCTGAGATGAAAACCATTCAGCAGACCTATGAGGGTTTTTTGTAGCACTAGGAACGCATTACCACTGCTAGTGAGGCAAGCACCAACAGCTAGCATTTTTAAATCACGCTTGAAAACTCACTACTTCAACCTAGCTTATAGAACATAATTATGATCATCACTTACATCTGCATTGTTTAAAAATGGACTTTACAGTATCAACTTCCGTACTATTGAGGTTCTTTTTTTAAATGTTTTTCTAATTTTTATTCTCCCTGTGTCTTATTGATTTTTAGCTGTTAGTTTTTGGAAATTTTGTTGTATTTCCTTTTTATCTTTTATCTGTGTTCGACATGTTTGTATACCGCCTGTTTGATTAACTAACATTTTTAGTGTACAGCGCCTTGTTTGGTTGTAATGCCTTGTGAATGCGCTTTATAAATAAAATTGGATTGGATTGGATAGGAAATTAACACACACACATCCAGCTTCCTGCTCCCTCTTCACATAAACACATTAACAGAAACCTGAAAGGTTGCTGTAGGATGGAGTTCTGACTCATCAGGAGGAAACGTTGAGATGAAATTACAGAAAAGGAGATGAGCAGCCCTTTCATCATCGTATTAATGCTTAGAAAAGCTCAGAAATCTTGTCTGGGCTCCACAATAAAAGCCTTTCATTGCGCTTGTCTTTCATGCATAAATTAACACCAAGATTCATTTTTCACGAAACCCCAGAACAGAAAAGGTTCAAATGGTAGAAAAATAGAATATTTTCACGTTAATTTTGCTGAAGTTTTAATGTTTTGTCTCGTCAGAGACCAGATTTTTAGTACTAGAAGCTGAAAGAAAAGGGCAGTGACATTTCTGCCTGTATTTTAGCTAAAAATCTTATAAATAATTAACTTTTAGAGACAACCTCATTCAAGATGGCCAAATCTGGCCTGGCAAACAGTAAAACGGCGCTCGTTAATTTTAAGAATATAGGGAGCCTAAGTCACGCCCACCTACCACCCCATGGGTCCCCGGAAAAAAACAAAAATTAATGCAAGTCAACGAGGCTAAAAACGCAATTTTCTAACTCCGCTTGTTTTGTGCCATGGATTTCACATATGATGTCAGTGAATTTTAAATTAAAAAAAAATCAAAAATCAAAATCAAAAATGACACATTTTGAAACCAAGAATGCGCTTATTTTCGAATGGGGGGAAACACAATTTTAAGTTTTCCGCATCGACATATAAATATTGGACAATGGGCTTCCATAGCCTCCAATAACACATTTTTGATGATAAATGGGAGGTGGCCACCACCGCCATTTGGACCGTGTCACAGGTTCCGTCAAGCCCAGACAATTCCACAAAAGGGAAGAGAGGTGGAGCTGAGGGTGGGGCTGTAAGGCTGGGATCAACTGACGACACCCGGTCGAACTAGCTACAAGCTAACCTGACGCTAACCCAACGCTAACGCGGAGGTGGGAGCTAAGCTAATGGAGTTTAGCTACAACCGGAGTTAACTGTGCACAACACCAGAGCTTCTGAGTCAGAGATACGCCGGGCTGACCGCTGGGTAAAACCGGGTGGAACACAGAAGTCTCCGAGAGCTCCACAAGCCGGCAGCCGCACAGCAGACAAGCGCCGCTGCGATCTGAGATGCGCAGAGCTGCTGCTGGGGAGAACTGGGTGGAAAGGTTTCCATCACAGAGCTCCACAAGCCGGCAGCCCGCACAGCAGACAGAAGCTGCGATCAGAAAGAGATGCGCCGAGCTGCGGGGAGGGGAGAACCGGGTGGAAAACAGAGGTCTCCCGAGACCTCCACAAGCCGATAGGCGGAACCCAGCTCCACCAACATGTTATATTTCAACCCATTTTCTAAAGTGCAGCATTATGTTAAATGCAGTGGGTTTTACCCTATTACATTTAAATTTCATGGTTAAACAGTACATGTTAAAATCTAAGCTGAGCTCGGCAGTGACCTAAAATACATAAATATAATTTAACTTACCGAAAAAAACTGAAGTGGAGACTCCTTGGACGCTCTATTAGTGCAATTAATGCCACAGCAAGTCATTTTGTCCAACAATTGCACAAAAAATATCCAAAAAAGAATACACAAACACAGAGACTCAAAATCCCGGAACAGTTTCCAAGCCAGACCGAGGCTCTACTGAGGCCTTTCCACAGAGCTAGCTCTGTGGTCACGTGGGTTTGATGCTCATTAATTACACAGAATTTTAGGCTTTTAATACACTTAAACATAAGAGTGAGAAAAAATTCACCCCCCTCAGAGTTGTCATGAGTGTAAACTAGATCATTTAAACCAAAAACATGTTTTGGTACCAGGCTGTAAGCATGTTTATTTCTGCTGTGAAATTGGTATTTTTAACATGGGAGTCAATGAGGATTTGCTCGCACCAGCCCCCAGCGGATGAGGGTGGAACTGCAACTTTTGGTACTTCCGGGATTGCTTCAATTTTTGAGCCGCATTGGGGGGGGGGGGGGGGGGGGGGGGTCCGTGAAAATAAGTACAGGATCATAAACGCGCTTCACGAAAGTGACGTCACCGAACCAGACATGGAGAAAACTGAGGGAAAAGAGCTGTAAGTTAAGCGAACTTTAAATCCTTCCTACAGGAGGAAAAGAACACCATAAATCTGGCCATTTGAATAGTAGTAGTTACGCTAGGGGAGAGGAAATTATGTGGTGACGTCATATATGCGACGTACATATATGCGACGTACCGATATCTGATTTGTAGTTATGCTAATTACGAACGTTTACAATCTGATAAATTTCAAAGTACATGACTGGCGTGGTCAAAACGCCCATCATTAGTTTTCATTTAAATTGCAGTACAACATACGTACGATCCAGGGCGTAAGGCAAAGCAGATTAGAAAATAACGTTTTTAGCCCCGTTGACTTGCATTCATTTTCTTCGTTCTTCCGAGGACCCGGGGGAGCTTTACAAACAAACAAACAAAAAAAAAAAAAGAAAACCTTTTTGAGTGTAGCTAAAATAAATATTTCAGAAGTTATTGATTTAAAATGTGCAACACAATTTTACGCAGATGATATTTTAGCCTTACAGTCTAGAGTACCCGGCAGAGTGATGGTGTGGTCAGTTTGTCAATTGAGGCCCTTATTTTGAAGAACCACACCACAGATCTAAGTGTTTTCGGTTAAAGAACAATAAATTTTGTGTGTTTGCTTTACTTCCTTATTTGTTCTAAAAGGGATTTTAAAAATGATATTGATATTTAACCTGCAGTAGAAAATTGATCCCAGTTTGGATACATTTACATAACAGAGTTAAGCTAATCAGTATCAAAGATCAATTTTACTCATATTTTTAATACATTAGCAGTAGTCTCTGGCAGGACAGAATGCCTTTTAAGTTGTTCTCTGGAGAAAAAATGCTCCGGTGCGCCTGTGTGAAGACAGAGAAATCAGCAGGAGGAAAATGTGGCAGAACATGACACAAGCATCTGGCTGCAGACATCAGCTGGCGTCTTCTTTGCCCTGACCGGAAATGACGTAACCGGAAAAACAGGACATTGGGTCATTACCTTCGCCAGAAGTAGTTTGGATTTGATGAGAAACACCATACCGTGTCGTTTTTCTCTTCGATATGTATATATATATATCTAAGGGAAAAATGATACGGTGGGTAATTATCTTAACCAGGAGTCATTACTTTCACAGGAAGTAGTTTTTTTTAAACAAAACTTACCGGAAAAAAAGCTTTTTTTATTTCAGATTTTTTTTCTCTCCAAATTTGGACTGGCAAACTTTTAAATAACGTTACCTACGTTGCATGAAAATTGAATATTAAATCCCTTTGTCCTTCAGACAGGGAATTTCTATGACAGTAGCACGCACACACACACACACACACACACACACACACACACACACACACACACACACACACACACACTGTCAAGTCTTGCCTTAACTTGTGTAGAATCCCCGCTTGAAAGGGATGGCAGAGTCTTTGCAGCTTTATATGACTGGGCTTTACTCAAGGACCACACAATTATTCCTTGTCATCTTCATTTTATTTTGTTGTTTGTAGAAGGCTTAGGATTGTGGTTGGTCTTGTGCAGGTAAAAACCTCAAACAATTCAAACAAGAAACATGTAAATGCAAATGGTTACGACAAACCCATACTATACATTTTACTAAATTCAAATTGCACAAATACTTAACTGAGAACCAACAAAATAGTACATCACTTCAAGATCATTGTTTTTTATTGTAACTATTTAAATAGTCAAATGTTTCTCTAATCCATGCAGTGCAAATATCTTAAACATGTTTATTTATTTTTTAAACTAATCAATGGTTTTAAACATTTAGCTCAATCCATCTAAAATTTACAAAAGCAGATGACAAAGTCTATCAAATGTTGCTAACAAAGTCTTAAAACACAGTGCTTTGCAGTGCAAACTATTGATGTCAAACAATATGGCCATGCCACATCACCATGCTAGTAGGCCGGTGGCTAAGCTACAGCCAACCAGAAAACAACTCCAGCAATAAAGTTTCTTAAGTTTCTCTCTTACCAGCTGCCTTCCTGCTGCTTGAATCAAGGCTCTGCCAGCTCCACACAGGCTTGCTACATAAGCAAAAGTACTTCACATGGACCAAGGTTTGGTACCTGTGATTGTCTGATTACTAAAACTGGGCATCGGCTGGTGCATCACCTTTTATAGTCCTGATCCTACCACTGCCAAACACAGTTCCACTATAATTGTTTCCAACTAATTTACATTTAAGCAAACATTACTTCCCCATTTATCTTATTTTATTAGACTTTAAAAGCATACATATATAAATTTTTTCTTTTTTTCTTTTTTAACAAAACACACATACACACATACATACATATATATATATATATACATACATATATATATATATATATATATATATATATATATATATATATATATATATATATATATATATATAATTACAACAAAAAAGGTCTGTAAAGTGAATAAAAACATTTGTGGAAACAATGAGAACACATTCAACTAAGACTTTTGAAGATGTGCAAACAAAATAGTAGTTGCTTAATATTATTATTAATATTATTGTTAAGCCCATTTTTCAAAGCCTCGGTTGTCCTGTAATAGATAAAAATACATCTTATTAGCAAATGAAGAATACAAGCACATGTAAGGAGTTTTGTCCGTGTCACTTGAAGAAGTCCGATATTCGTTTTAGATCTATATTTAAGGCCTCTAACTCCTGAATGATTTGCAGCTAAATGTGCTTAAATCCGGTAATGTTTACAAAAACCACACCCAATCAAAGCAGTCAGTCGACAAAAATATCTATTTTTTTTATAAGGTTAGGATTATTCTGAAACAGAATCAGAAGGAGGGAGGCAATAATTAGAGAAGCGGCTACTATTTCTAAGTTATTGTACCTGTTGCAGGACACCTGATTTGTGCAACCACAGTTGAATGACCCAGCACAATACCACACACAATAACTTAAAAATATTGAGAGACATTGAAGGCTAAGCTTGTCCTGAAAAAAAATTAATTTTTGAGTGCACAGGACCAGTTCCAGTGTGGGCCAGATGCTGAAAAATAAATTCATAAATCTGTTTTTTTTATTTCACAAATCAGAGAAAGGTTTCACAAATCACAAACTATGTTTTATGCATTCTGCTACGAGCCTAGAATAATGTAGAACACGTTATAACAGTGTGGGTGTTGTACTTTCTGCACAGGATCAGCTCTAGTGTGGACCAGATACTTGAAAATGCATAAATCTGTCTTTTTTGACATTTCACAAATAAAAAAAAAAGGTTTAACACGTCTCAAACCATGTTTTATGCATTCTGCTACGAGCCTAGAATAATCTAGAACAGGTTTGAAGAGTGTATGTGTTGTAGTTTTTGATCTAAAGCAGATTAAAAATGGTCAGAGTAGAAAAAATTAGGCGTATTTGCCCTTTAGCCATTTCCCTAATCGGAATCTAACTTTAGCCTCATATCAAAACTAGTTGTAATACCAATGCCCTATACACTGGCACTACTGGTTGCTGTTGCGGGTGGTGGTCTTTACGTGTGTTTAAAAGAATTGCAGCTTGTGTTTATTTCCGATGATGTTTATTATTTGTCTTTTTCCAGAATGTCCAGGATCCATTTACAGCAGTTAAAGTGGTTTGGTTTGCAGTGAATGCGTTACTTGCCCCAATGACAGTCCGCAGAGTCCGTTACGCACAGCCACAGTCCTCGCCACACAATAAATAACTGTTTGTCCCATCCAGCAACACCTGAGTCCAATCTGTGTTGGCTTAAGTAGGCTGGTGCTTCCACAAGCAATTAACCAATAACATGAGGCAAAGCCTCCTCTCAAGTGCGCAAAAAGAAATGACACATATGGCTCCTACACTAGTGATTGAAACCACTTACAAATTTCTGAAAATCTAAGCTTTTTAATAAAAAAAGGGTATTAATAATTTTTCAGTCAAGTCAGTATTAGAAATTGTGGTCTTTATATCATATCTCAATTATATATAAAGTTAATATTATTACTGTAACTGTTTTAACAAACAGGGAGACCAGAAAAGTCATATAGCTAAATTAGCTACAATTGCTGATTGCTTTGTTGATGTAGCTTTTGTGTTAGCTTGTGAACTCCTTGCATTAGTTTTAAGACTGCGTTAATATTGATGGTTAATATTGATATAATTAGCTATGAAACACGGTGCCTTTGCAATAATTCTCTGGTAAAGCTTTGAATGCTACAGTGCCTACATTTAAGAACTAAGAACGGTTACAAACGTTAGTTAATTTCATCCTTACCTTTCCTCTTTGAAACCCACCCAGTATGGTTGAAACAAAACCACAAAAACAATGTAGCGGCCTCCAAAAAAGACCAAACTTCCGGCCGAGGTCTTTCGCCCGTCGATTTTCCGGTAAAAGTAACGACACGCCATCTTGTTCTCACTTGAAAGTTCTTTCCGGTGACACGCCAGCTGATGTCTGCAGCCAGGTCCTACTCGAACATGACAGGACTTGGAGTCTTATTTCCTGATATTTGGACATCTCATCTCTGATTGGCTAACAGCAACACGATTCTGCCACTGACTAATGTTAACGTTTTATCTCCACAAATACCACAAGCCTTCTGCCGTGTGGTTGAGTTGCTAATGCTAACGGCTATCTTCTTCTAGGAGATAGGTGTAGGAGACTGAAATAAAAAATAATGTTTTTAGTGAAGTTGAACTTTAAAAGCAGAGATTTGTTATCTAAAATGACTCAAAGTAGCTTTCCAACAAGCTTGAGAACAGATTAGGACCACCCAACAGCAGCTGTTGCATAACTGTGTACACTAGCTGCTGAACAAGCTCATCAGCTAAACCTCCAGCTGTTCTTCCTTTGTATATTTTTGTTTTTGGTACTGCTTTGACATGAGACCAGAGGATCTCTGAGTACTAAGACATACTACAATGCTATGGAAAAAAATACTAAACATGGTAACTGCAAACTGGCTCACACAAATCACAAAAGGGTTTACAAGACCTCATGCAGAATTTGATGTTACTAGTTGAGATGTTTTCTGTTTGAGTTGATTTAGATGAGCAAACGTTGCTCTGAGTTGCTTTTAGCTAAAACGGCTAAAATCCCCAATAACTCCTCACAACCACACACAAAAAAATTAAAATCTTTGAAACAGAGCACATGTTTAAATAACTTCCAGTAAGCCTGTTTGCTTTGACTCACCATGACTGCTTACCTTCTAGATCAATTGCCTTGATTACGCAACTATGCTGATGTTCCGGAAATCTCTCACCAAGCTAAAAAACCTACACACCACCAAGGGCGTCAGTTTGTTTTCAGAATTGCTGGGGACAATAACCATACACTTGAGTGGGGTTTAAAAATTGCTGGGGACAATAAAGTAGGCTAGCACAGGGGTTGGCGGCTCTGTAGCCGCATGCGGCTCTTCCATCCATCTGATGCGGCTGTGCTTGTAAAATAATGAATGGATATTTAAATAAAAAGCTTTATATTTTACTGCATTAACTTTACATCTGTATGCCAATTCTAAATGTAAAGATTATCTGCGTAAACCTGAACAGGTCCAACCCGGTCTTACTGTGAGACCGGGTTGACGCGTCACGCTTGTGCGTAATCATATGCGCTTCCTGAACTGGAGGATGTCAGATTCTGGGCTTCTCCTCAGACAGGTTCCTGGATGTGTCGCCACATTGGAGACGGGAACAAGCGCTATTCAGCCAAAGTTTCATAATCAGGTGTGGCAGTGTGAGTGTCCTGTCACAGTGTCCCGATAGATAATGCGCCCTGGCTACTCAGTCAAGGGGATGTCCCTTTGGCTGACTGGTTAGAGCGTATGACTCTCACCCGGGAGTCTGGGGATCGAATCCCGCCCGGGCCCTCGTTTCTCCGCCTTGCCACATATTGACGGATAAACTCAAGGATGTTGGTTGTTTTGAAAGAATTACCCCGACGCACACTGATGCGCATGGATGAGCTGACATTTTAATCGTTACGCACATCGCGGAGGTAACTTGATTCCCATCAAAACATCAGAGCTTTATACTGGACACTGTGTTCAGCGCAGCTCGGAGCGCCCACGGTGGACAGTGGGCTGAAGATCTGAGGGGTTCGCAGCGCAGCGCAGAACCACGGTGCATGCAATAAGATTTCCTCCCACTGAAGCGGTCTGGAAACCCAATCTCTCTGAGGGATGTGTCACTTGGAAAAATGTTCTTTTTGTGAAATTATGAAACTTTGGCTGAACAGCGCTTGTTCCCGTCTCTAATATGGAGACGCATTACGCATCCAGTCTGAGGCAGAATAGCTCTTCAGCTCAGAAAGTACCTGTAGAGACATTTGATCACGCACAAAGTTTATGTGGAGCAGAAGCGGTCGGGCCACGGCAGGTGAAATGTTCCTAGCCTACATGAAGTGTAACATTAATATGTTACTGGACACGCTGGTCTGGTTGGTTAGGCCAGTGTTTGAAGTGGAAAACACACACACACACACACACACACACACACACCAATTAAAATAATGCTGATAGCGTGGACTAGAAGACAGGTGATGGTTTACGTATTTAAATGATGATCAGGCTGCTGTAAAATGTAATCTCCATCCACATCCAGACACAATTATCCTCTATTCTGTCTCTATTTGCTCTGCTCTTGTCTGGGCTGACGTAGCTGACGGAGCGCGCGACGCGCCTAACTAGCAGCTGATGCACATTTTACGCATTTGGAGAGGTGGGCTGGATGCTTTGCTTTTACTGGAAGATGGTCCACTTAACGCACGGGTGTAGACTACATATGAATGACAAATGAATGAAAATTAAATTGGGAGTTTTTACTTCATATTTTATAAATAAAAATGACGGGGAACACATTTATGACGTCTTTTTAAACGAAAATTTCTAGCGCGACCTGCCTGCTTCACTTAAGTCACTGCTTATTGAGGTCCGTCCAAAATTACCGTGGCCCACCCAAAAATGAAAACCTGGCGCCGCGCCGCGCCTGTTATAACCTCTGCAAATTATTGTGCTTCACATTATCAAACTCAGACTTTGTACAGCTAATGTCAAGATGTAAAATTATGAATTCAGTCGAGCTCTTCCGTCCCTCCCTCTCCTGCTCTCCTTGAAACCCGACATCGGCTGTCAGAAGCGGGAGGTGAAGAAGGAGATGAGGCAAACAGAGTAAGTGCGACGTAAAGAAACCAGACTGGTGTGGAGGTGAGCAAACAGCTGGAAAAGTGTGGGTGTTGAATCCCCCATGGGTGCGACGCCCATGCGAGCGACCGGTACCGGCTGCTGTCACCTGGTTGTGAGCAGCTCTCTGCTGTCTGAGGGTAGGCCCCGCCCACAACGCTGCGGCCGCTGTGGCTCCCAGTGTTTTCTTTACTGTGGGAAACGGGTAATAATGGCTCTTTGATGGGAACAGGTTGCTGACCCCTGGTATAAGATCTGAGCTGGTAAAACAAAAATCCTCATCAGCAGGCTTTTTTTAAAGTGGGGGGGACACAGCTGCCAATCACAAATTTTGCCGGGGACATGTCCCCGGCGTCCCCGGTTAAAATGACGCCTATGCACACCACACAGTCTGTTTGCACAAAGTCAAACTTTCAGTCATCTGCAAGTAAAAACACTAAAATCTACCATTTTTGCAAAGTGCAAAGGAAGAAGAGGTGGTCTGTGGGGCATAAATGAGGACTACTTTAGACACACCCTATATTATTTCACAGTTTAAGTCTTGTTTCCATGAACTATGGAGAAAACCTGAACCACTTCATTGTTCTGTCTTCTTAAGGAGATACTGTTTCATATTTTTAAATCATGTTTTTGAGCAAGTATGTGCTAAAATGACCGTTTACAGAGTTAATAAAATGTCACTCAGACCCCACTGCCCTCTGTGGCCAGAATACCACATTTGCATCTTCAGATTGCCAATCCAGTCTGTTGGACTTAGAAAAAAAAAATGGAGCTGACATACCTGGTCTTCTTCTAGCATATTTCCTGCATGTTTTAGATAACGAACAAAGTTGATTTGGTTTATTTAGAGATGAATCACTCCTGTAGACACTGATGAAGGCCGGGATACATTTAAGCAGTTAGATTAAGACGAATGCACAGCGAGAAGATACGTTTATTGTTGCTTTGACCACATGTAATTATTAACGGACATTAGGGGGTGATAAAAGAAAGCAAAACTACCAAGGGTGCCTTCGAAACAAAACTGATCAAATGTTGAAAAAGGCATTCATGGGTTTGTGCCAATTTCTAAATGCTGATACCATTCATTAAAGGAGTCAGTTACTCGTTTAATCACTATATTTCCAGTGACCTCAGAGGTAAATTGCTTGCCCTTCGGTCGGCAACAAGATGGCGCCTGTGCTTGGCTTAGCCGCAGTCACAGGCCACATTTTCAAACTTTTTAAAAAAAAATTCTAAATGCTTTTTTATATTTTTACATTTTTTGTTTTTGTGAAGCGCCTCGTGACTTTTATCTTGAGAGGCGCTATAGAAATGATATTTTCTTCTTCTTCTTCTTCTTCTCTAGACGGAATGAATGCCTTGCAGGCAGAACTCAGGGCACAACAAGGCCCGCAAACCCCTGTCTCAGCAGACCAAGGCTGTGTCCAAATTCAGGGGTTGCGTGCTCATGAGGTCGCATTTTAAGACCAGTGAAGTCTCAGCGCTGCGACGAAGGCTGTCCAAATTCAAAAAGTGCTCAGAATGCGGTCTTGAAATCCATTCTTCTTTTCCCCAATTTTGAGAACAGGTGCGGTGTAGTCTCCTCACCTCTATAAATCCTGAGATGCACTGCGGGATATCACACAGATTGGTATGATATACAGTCACGTTTTCACGTTTTTCTGTACCCCAACTTACTCATGTCATGATGTTAACTTAAGTTAATGTGAAATTGGTAAGAACTTTTAGACATAAAAAAAGGCAAATGATACTATATCAGCGTATTATTGCGCCTCAGTCTGATATACAATATATGCCAGAGCTAGCGGTAAATCTGCTGTAGTGGTTCAAACAGAAACAAAACAAGGAAACACGTTCTCCTGAGACCAATGAGGACGGGTACTGATGAGCATTCAACCCCTGAATTTGGACACAGCCCAAGTCCGCAACATCACAGCTGAGTTTCACACGACAGAATTTGGAGTCTTATTTCCTGACGTTTGGACATCTCGCATCGGATTGGATGACAGCAACACAACTCTACCACTGACTTGTTGCAACATGGATGTTTTATTTCCACAAATAACACAAACCTGGACTTTCTGCCTTGAAATGAAGTTGCTAATGGTTAGCTTAAATTAGCCAAGATGTCCGCTGCTGATTACCGGACGCTAAAACAACAACAGCTTTCCCTGTCATGAGTCAAGCTGGGTGAGTCCATGAACCTAATTCACAGTCTGACGTAGATCTGTCATTTCATGTTTAGCCTGCATGAAAAACTCAGAGTGACCGATTATTGTTAAAAAAAAAAACATTTAAAAAGGTTTTTCCAGTCAACCACATTTTTAAAAAACAAGCTATATAGTGTAGAGCACAGCTTTTATTACATCACTCTGCAGACATGATTCCCTCTAAATTGACTCTGGAGACAACCAACCTTATGATCGTGTTGATCCTCGTAGGAGTGCTGACTAATGCATCCTCTTTCGTATTTTCCAACTGCCCTCTCTGAAATGAAACCACTTCCTCTGTAAACCAAAACCACTTTCAGCCGTGCTCGCTGTCACACCAGTAGTCAGGCCCATTTGCAGAAAGCACAGACGAAGACAAGAAGAGCGGATTTCCCCCTTTTTTTTTAATCAGACTTTCCAAAGAAAACGGAGGATTACCCAACTTTTTAAAGTACACAATTACACCCAGTACTGACAAGCAGCCTCCAGAGACCCAGTTAAAAATAGATACAGATGTTTCAGTCAGACCATAGGCATGAAGTTCTGTTGACTGAGAAACCGTGTAGCACTTGTTGTTTCTGTCACTCTGTGCTGCGTAGGCATTCTGGATATGAAAACTTTCTTCAATCGCCATCACCTGCATTAGCTACAGAAAGGATATTTGTGTGAAAACGATCAAGCCAGAAAAAGCCAGTCTCTTCTATGTCACAGGGAAAACTATGAATTCACCCATTTTAGCTTGCGACTGCAGAAGGCTGTGTTGATTTTGTGGCAAGGACAGCAGATTAGCTCTTAGAAGCTAACCGTTAGCTGGCCGTAGCAACCCCAAAACATGGTAGAACACATTCTGGATTGTGTTATCTGTGGAGATAAAAAGTTGTGTTTTTCCCAAGAAAGAAGAGCGAACGAAGGCAGTGGAAGAGTTGTGTTACTATTAAACTGCTTTAATAAGACACACCGTGCCAGCAAATTGGAGTAATACTGCTGCAGCGGTGCGTCTAATAAACTTGCTGCAGCAGTATGCGACGTGAGAATTTTGAGGCATTCGTGCCACGAAGCTTGGTAGTAATATTGCCGGAACACCAGACATGTAAATGAAGGTTACACCTTGGCCCAACAGAGGGGGGTGTCCTGAACACGTGTGGAATTACTGCCGAGCTTCAGTCTGCAGCTATATTAAAAATGAAAGTAAACATGTTTGGCATGGTTCACTTTTGTTAACAGAATAGGGAGCCTAAGTCAAGTCGAAAAAAATGAATGCAAGTCAACAGGGCTAAAAACGCTCTAATTCCACTTGTTTTGTGCCACGGATTTCACATATGATGTGAATTTTAAAGACACATTTTGATACCAAAAGCATGCATATTTTCGAAGGGGGGGAAACTAGATTTTAGGTTTTGTGTGAAAATAAGTCCAGGATTACAAATGCACTTCACGAAAGTGACGTCATTGAGCCAGACACGGAGAAAACTGAGGGAAAATGGCTGTAAGTTCAGCAAACTTCCCACAGGAGGAAAGAACCACCATAAATCTGGTCATGTGGTAAGTAGCAGCTACGCTAGGGGAGAGGAGATTATGTGGTGACGTCACATATGCCACGTGACGATTTCTGGTGTACAAGCTGATAAATCTCAAAGTACATGACTGGCGTGGTCGAAACACCCATTATTACTTTTCATTTAAATTGCAGTACAACATATGTGCGATCCAGGGTGTAAGGCTAAGCGGATTAGAAAATAGCGTCTTTAGCCTCGTTGATTAGCATTCACTTTTTCGTTCTTCCCGGGACCCATGAGCGGACCGGAAAGGAAGGAGACTTAAGCTCTCAATAAGCTGAGGCAGCAAACTGGATTGATGCAGAGCTCCTGGAGCTTCTCTCCATAAGAGCTGGAGCTTAGATCACCAGACAGTTCACAGGGACTGTGAAGAACAGACACCTTTAGGAACAGCTTGTCAAAAAATAAATAAAATATGTAAGGAGCGCAGCTTTGATCGCAATAAAAAGTTATGTACAAGCTAACAGGAAGTCTGTGACAGCGCAGAGACTGCCCCACATCCCTTTTCTACCGCCATTGCGTATTCTTTTGTGAAAAAGACACGATTGTTCCACATTACTGCCACAGTCTGACAACTTATGAACGACTAGAGGCTCCCTGATGCTGGCTCAGCTTTGCGGCAAATTGGTCGCAAATGGTGAGTTTTATGAAAAAAAGGTGAGACATTCAGTTATCATGAACATTAACGATTAAGATTAATTATCCTGTTCTTTCCTGCCACCCAGGGGATCTAGTTTAAAAAATGAGTGAATGAGACCTTTTACCTTTATTCCCTCCTGATCATTACGCAGATGTGCGTCAACTGTGGAATTCTGCCCTAATACAGTAAATATCAGGTGTTAACGTTAGATGACATCAGACAGATATTCTACTCTGTGTTGTTGTGGTAGGAAGAGCCTTTATATAAAATGAACTTCTGGGTTCAACACAGTGATAACCATCTGGGGATTATAGAGCAGAACCTGGAGGACCAAATCAAAACGCATAGTCACAAAAGCAAAGGCACCCTTGTCTAGAAGCCATGAACATGTATGGAGCCTGGCTCAGCTGGTTGATTTTTGGGCCTTTTGAAGTCATTTTAAGGTGGAGATTAGCAAACTGTGTTGTTGCTGTATTCTAAAGGACTGGACTTATCCAATTGTAGAGACCGATCATTTGGTAATCCCAGGTTGGTGCAATGATTTTCAGGGACACCTAAAACAATAAAAACCCCTTTTCTCTATCAAGCGCCCACTTCCCGTCACAGAGGTGGGAAGGTTTTGGAGTTAGTCCTCTCTGTTTACTCTTTCTGCTCGGATGGAGGTGAGCTTTTTGGACCTGTGACATCTCTATTGATTTGACATGGAAGACCTGCGGTGGAGTTGCTGAGTTGACTCCATTAAAGACTTTTGGCACAGGTATTCTCAAACACAAGAAGCTCCAGGGAGCCGATACAATGAAAAAGGAGACTGAAGGAACAAGGCCAGCACTCTGTGTGAAAAATGAAACCGTCTGAAAATCCCATTTATGGCTGAATTTTGGACACCAGTTTTAGTCTTTTGCAGATAAGTTTCCTTGTTTGAAGAAGTTGACGGGACAGTGATGCACCTTCTCAAGTTTCGTCACTTCAACGTTGCTTCACAGACTTCTAAAGAGAAGAGTCGCTTTTCCTGTACACACTTTTCAGAATCTAAACACCTCTCAAAACTTCTGAAAACTTTTGTGCATCAGCATACACATCATCTACAGCTATTTCACTTTTCCTTCAACAACTTCCAGGTTCAAATGTCAAGACAAAAATAGAAGAAACATGAACGACCTGGAAGTCGAAGTTGAAATTAAACAATTGCTCCCTGGTGGCTGGCTGCAATACAGTCCCATCTCATCAATGTAACATAACAGGACTAAAAAAAGTCTTTCTGGATGTGAATTCATGTTGATTCTTGTAGTTCTTACCTTGATGCATGTCCAAATATTATTTATGTGATAGGTTCTTCCATCTGTTTTCGTCCACCTATCTGGGTTGCAAGGGTATCAGCCCCAGTAGAAGCGCAAACCATCCTCTCTCCATCAACCTCATTTCATTTATTTATAAAGCCCCTTCTACGACCAAAGCAGACGCCCAAGGTGCTGAACACAACACAATAAAAACATAAAACCATCCGAATAAAGTATAACAATCATAAAACCAACATAAAATCAATTAAAAGAGGAGGGTAAAAGCAAAAAATAAAATCCTGAAAAAGATTAAGAGGCCGGGGCATCGAAACCGGGCAAAATTTGCTAATCCTGAAATGCCTCGACAAAAAAATGGGTCTTAAGGCGAGTCTTAAAAACCCCCAATGAGGGTGACTGACGCACCACCAAAGGCAACTGGTTCCAAAGTGCAGGTGCCAGCACCGAGAACGCACGGTCCCCCGTGACCTGCACTTAGTCCGTGGAACGATCAACAGCTCCCTGCCGGCTGAGCGAAGGGCCCGCGAGGGGGCATGCCTATGCAAAAGGTTGTCAAGATATGCTGGAGCAGTTCCGTGTAAGGCCCTGTTTGCCAGTACCAAGACCTTAAATTTTGCCCTGTATTGCACAGGCAGCCAATGAAGGGATGGCAACACAGGGGTGATATGTTCCCTGCGCCTAGTGCCCGTCACGAACCTAGCGGCTGAGTTTTGTACCAACTGCAAGTGTGCTACCGCACCCTGACTAAGGCCGGCATACGGTGCATTGTAGTAGTCGAGCCTTGAAAGAACAAAAGCATGTGTGACAGTCTCTAAATATACTCTGGACAGCAGGAGCTTAATTCTGGCTAGTCGGCATAAGTTAAAAAAACACGATCGCACAACCTGGTTGATTTGCGCGTCGAATTTAAGGGCTGAGTCCAGTTGCACTCCCAAATTTCGGATGGTGGTCTTCACCAGTAGGAGCCCAAAGGTGTGTCATGGGTCAACCTAGGGCCCTCCATCCAACCAGACATGCCTGAAACATCAAATGCACAAAGCACCTCGGCTGGCTTCTGTCAAAATGACGGAGCAGCGGCTCTACTCCAAGTCTCTCCTGAAGGTTCGAGCTCCTCGCCCCACCTTAAGAAGGAAGCTCATTTTGGCTGCTTGCATTTGTGATCTTGTTCTTTCAGTCATTACCCAAAGCCCATGAGCATAGGTGAGTTTCGGGATGAACATCTACCGGTAAATAGAGAATTCTGCATTTGTAGCTTAGCTACAACACCATCTAGCATCTGCATCTCTGCTCTGTTCACGAGACAATTTTATGTGTTTATTTAACAGGTAATTATGTGTGGGGGGCTTTCTATTTACATCCAGAATGCAAGATTCTAGTTCCACAAGTAAAAAATGTCGGTCATTTTAAGCAAGATATTTTTCTTTTATTTTTAGACAATGGAAGAAGTCGGAGACGCTTAGCCCATCATTACAGTCTGTGGGTAAATTATCTAAGAACAGAAGTGACTGTCTATTCTCTTGGTCCATCTAGGTCTCAAGAAATGACAAAATCCCATCCAAAAAACTTCTAAACTCTTTATATAATTAGGTATTGACCCTTGTGAGCTGCTGAGAAGCACGTGGTCAGTACAAGATGCCTTTAATCCGAGAGCTGCAGAAGCTGAAACATCACATAGAGAAGGGACCAATGGTAATTATCAAAGAGATAACAGTCTTTATGAATAAAAAGTGCTGTTAGTGTATAAAAATACCGCAGTAATTCTGCTCATTTGCGTGAAAGGGGAGGGGAACATTAGACTGTCTCCTTTAATGTCATAATGTCAGCCAGCGCAACTTTTATTTCCAATCTATAACCGCCAAATTAGCTTTGTCATGTAAAAATGTTAAAAACATGATAAATGGATTAAAAGAGGGAAGATAAAAGTCTGAGAAATGAGTGCGTTTGTCTTCAGTTATCGACGGCGGAGCATAGACCGATAACCAAACCTGCCCCAGCTACGACATAAAAAGAGTTTATCGGCTCTTTGAGGTGTTTTTTTCCAGGAGGTTGGTGTCTGTTTATCACATCAGGATGCATGAGTTCAAAAGGAAAAACACGTTTTACTGAGACTGAGAAAACAAACAGGCTGACATGATAACAAACGTGCTAATCTGAGAGGCGTTTGAGGGTAAGAGGTCACTGGTCCACACGCGCCGTTTCTAGGAGGCATGTTTTTGTTTTAGCAGCTAGAAATATATAAAGTTGTTTTTAGGCTGTTGCTGCAGTTCAGTACCCTTACACTTTCCTTCTGTTTATGCTAAAAACATTTCTAACACAATAGTTTCAGATCAGGAAACTAATTTTAAGATCAATAAAAAGTGAGTACAATCCAAATATTATTTTGGAATGATGGTTTTATCCAAATAAACCTGACCCGAAGGAAAAAGGTATTTGACCCCCTAAATGTAATCAATGGTTGTAACACTTATGGAGGCAATGGTTCAGGAGGTAGAGCAAGTTTTCTAGTAATTAGATTTGTTAGTTCGATCCGGCTCGTTCCGAGTCATTTGTCTTCTTTAGGTTGGAAACTTCCCTTGCATTGCTTCAGGTCTAAAAGTAGCAAAGCAGTCCCAGACCATCACAATACCGCCACCATGTTTGGTAACTAACGAAAGACTTCTTCAAAGTACACCACAGACAATTTTACCTTCTTCTTACCAAACTTGACGTGAATCAAAGAGTCAACCCCGGGCTTCTGTTAAACTTGTTGATGTGCTTTCAGGGATCTACGTTCCATCCGGTCCCAAAAACAAACTCTTTACCAACTAAATGAGTTAGGAAGATTGGACTTTCGATGCATTTAAAACTGGTTTAAAACAATGAGCCATTTGCGTGATTTGTGCAACATCTGCAGATAAGCAAAGCAGTGATAAACAGATTTGGAGTTTTCTGATTTCCATCTAAGACCTGCAGTGTTCTGCATGTCTGAACTCATTCAGTTTCACTCTGACAGAGCTGCGGTTGTCATTTCCACCCCTAGTGTTACTCTACGTGGGCCCCACTTGCTCGCCTCTTTGCAAACCTGTCAAAGTTAAATCTGAAATGTCAAATACTCTCCATGTTTGTAGGGCTGAGAGGGAGCAGAATAAAAGCTGAAGTGCGTATGTCTCACTTTGCCACGCTCAAATTTGTTATGTAACAGCTGTTTGAATAATGTAAGTAAGTAAGTAAAAGTTTATTTTTAGAGCGCCTTTCACAGATATAAATCACAAAGCGCTGTACAACATGATAAAGATCAGGGCAAATACCTCTAACCAATAAAAACATCAGAAAAACAATAGCAGTGATAAAATAGAAAATAAAATCATGAGTATAAACAAAGTGAAGGTGTGAACCTGAACAAAGCCATCTTTTTGAACATTTAGGGAGGGAATGTATAAATAATGCATGAAATGTTTTCCTTTAAAAGTCATGGTCAATAAATTAGAAGTGGTTTGAAGAGGTTATTTGAAAAAACACTAAAAGCTATTTATTTGTTTACCTTTTACGATGTTGGTCTCAAGCTTAATGTAGTCTCTTGTGCCATAAATTCAATAAAGTAAAATACACAAAAGGAGGTGTACCTACAACTCGAGTGAATCTGCTCTAACGTAATTCGTTCAGATCCACATCACCACACGCCAAAACCAGGCATGAACAAAGCGTGGCCTGAAGGCCATTTGCAGCCCCAACAGTATTTCTATTTATCCATCCATTGTCTATACCGTTTATCCACACAGGGTCGCGGGGGGCTGGTGCCTATCTCAAGCAATCCCTGGGCAAACAGGCGGGGTACACCCTGGACACAATGCCACACAGGTCAAACAATCAAGCACACACACTCACACCGAAGGACAAACCAATCAACCTAACAGTCAGTTTTGGACCGTGGGAGAAAACCGGAAAGAACCCGTTCATGCACAGGTAGAATATGCAAAATCCGTGCAGTATAACCTCAGGCCAGGATTTGAACCCAGGACCTTCTTGCTTAAAAGCAACAGGCCAGGATTTTGTCTGCTAACCACTGCCCCACTGTGCAGCCCCAACAGCATTTCATGAAAAGAATTTTTTTTTCCTCTCCACCTAGCTGTGGATGAAGAAAGCAATTTTCGAAGGGGTCGGTTAAGTTTAGTCAAGTGGTCACACAGGACGCGCCGCTGAGCGCTTCTTGGAAAGTCGCGCGATGGTCACAACATCACGAGGGACTTGAGAACAGGAAGCGGAAAGTGACTCTTTTGTTTTTACATGATCAGACTTGACGTCGTGCTTTGAGAGACTCAAATTCATTAAAAATGGGTAAGTGCGCTATTTATTAGAATATTTTAAGATCAATAGTGCTTTAAAGTTATCAAAACTGCGGCTGCGTTTGTGCCGTAAAGCCATTCCATGTCGTAATTTCTGCTGTAAAGTACTCCACAATGTTGTAAACAGCGGCAGCACTTGCAATAGAACTGGTGCCTGTCTTCAGCGCCGCGCTTCCCGTGTAGCCACTCATACTAACTATAATAGCTTCTACTTAAACTGGCGGCGCAGCGTGGGCGAGGCGCAACGCAACACGTCTGTCTCTAGTGTGCCCCAGGCTTTATGCTTGCTTAAATGTGTTGTTTACTTGTGCACTCTGCACAATTAACCTTCTCAATGGTGGAATAATGTTGTTGTGCCAGGTTAAACTTCCTTGAAAAGTAGCAGATGGGGTGATCAAGTCCACCGGCGTCTTCTTGAAGCTCCGGCATCAGAGGCATCGACCTCGAGCTTAAAAGGTCGGGAAAGGTCAGGGGCTGTAAGAACTGGAGCACAACAGAGTAGGTCACGCAGAGCAAGGAAAGCCTGGTTACATTCAGGGGTCCAAGAATATGGGATGTTGGTGCTTAACATGTCTGTAAGTGGTTTGGCAACAGTAGAAAAGTTACGGCAGAAGCAGCGGTAATAACCAGTCATGCCCAAAAATCGGCGGAGTTCTCTACGTGTGGTTGGTGGTGGAAATGAAACAATTGCCTGGATTTTATCAGAGAGCGCCCTCACTTGGCCTTGTCCTACCTCTTTTCCTAAATAATGGACAGTGGCCTTCACAAACTCACACTTAGCGAGATTTAAAGTCAAACCAGCCATTTTCAGTTGGTCAAACACTTGAGCTAAGGTCTGAAGGAGAAGATCCCAGGACTGAGTGTAGATGACGATGTCATCGAGATACACGCTGCAATGAGGCACATTAGACAAAACCTGGTTTACTAAACGCTGGAATGTGGCAGGAGCGTTCCTCAAACCGAAAGGCAACACGATGTACTGGAGTAAGTTATCGGGAGTGACAAAAGCTGAAACTTTGGAAGCAAACAGAGTTAAAGGCACCTGCCAATAACCTTTAAGAAGATCCAGCTTGGTAACAAATGAAGCTGAACCTACACTATCTACACAATCCTCCACACGCGGCAAAGGAAATGAATCTGGCACTGTTTTAGCGTTTAACTTCCGGTAGTCTGTAATAAACCTATGTGAGCCATCAGGTTTATTTTCTGACAAACACGGTGAGCTCCAGGAACTGGTGCTGGGCTTTGCTAGGCCATGTTCTAATAGATAAGTCACCTCATTTCTCATTAGCGCTCTCTTCCTCGGACTAGCCCTGTAAGGGTGCATACGAACTGGGATGGAATCCGTAAGGGTGATGTCATGAGTTATCAGGTGAGTTTGACTAGGCTCATCCGAAAATAGTTCTGGAAAGGAGTGAAGTAGATGAGAAAGCTCCTCCTGCTGTGAAGAGCTGAGGTGGCCCAAACTGTACGACAGGCTGGAGAGAGCTTCAGAGTTAGAGACGTGGGGTAACCGGAGGCAGCGAGCTCCACGTCACAGCATCATCTTGTGATGTATCAGGCAGCAGGGGAGGAACCTCTGCAGAGACTAGACAAGACTGAGTCACAGTGTTATCACGTTCATGAAATAGCTTTAAATGATTAATGTGGCAAGTCATGGTTTTCTTCCTCATTAGAGGCCAGAAAGTGACAGCGTCTGTCACATGAATAAATGCAGTTTCCTCACTAAAGATAAAAATACACATTGAATAATTTAACAGGGGTTGACTTTTGATAATTCATGGAGTCTGTACTGTTCCTGCATGTTTGAATAATAATTTCCTAACTTATTTAGATTTAGTTCATATTTTAAAATATTATTTAAAAAAAAAAATTTTAGCCCCAGATTCTGAGTTTGCTGACTGACGGTCTAAATACAAAACATACCTGCAAATGCATTACTATTGCTTCATTTTTAAAAGATGAAAATGGATAAAGATACTTGATCCAGACTCAAATCATTCTGTAAAAATTCAGCTATTTTTAGTTAGGAAAGTTTGTTCGTTGATTTGGATTTAATGCCTGCTGGTGTCCCGCAAGGATGTATTTTTGGACCCCTTTTGCTCCACATCAAATTTATCACGATGCTAAACTTCTCGCAGTTTTCAATACTTAAAATATTTATAGCAACGTCCAAGTATTTTCTATTCAATGAACTTTTATACTAAAAACAGATAAATTCTTAACAAAATGTTACATTTCAAAATCAAATGTAAGTTTATTTTATTGGAAAAATAATTATTTTTTCTGTATGAGGTGTTGTTAGTGCAACAATGCTTTACTGCATCAAAATGATTAATGCTGGAAATAAATAAATCTTTATCTCCTAATCAATACTAAATGCCTCTGATAAAAGGTTAGAATATTAAACATTTTAATCGGTTAAAACAGGAGAAGGATTTAAAAGATTTCTAATGTTTTAATCTGCCGATGACAAGTTAAAGAGCAAGGAGTTGGGTAAATTAAATCAATCCTCGTCTATCTCTCTGATGGTACAACTAAAGTTTTCCCACGCTCTGCTCATTCTGGTTGGAAAACACAATCATGTCATTAACCCTTTGGCATTCCAGCATTCTGCCCATGGGACAAAACACATTGCATTCATGAGACCTGGAATTTTAAGGGAACGCCACTATCAACTCAGACCAGCCGGATGTTTTCCTTGTGACGTCTCAACATGTGATGCAACGGTTTTGCATCAAGGAAACCACCAAAAGATCTGCCCCTTATGTTATTATCAGGAAAGCCCGTCTACTTGTGTGACAAAACCTCATAAATCCTCACAGACACAACAAAACTCAGAAGGATGGCAAGCATAGGTCCGTAATGGCCCTAAACACGTATGGGAGAATGTTGAAATCCAATCCAATTTCCACTGAAGTTTCCCAGTGTAAAAGAGTTAATTTACATCTAATTAAGGACCCGTGAGACATAAGATTCTATAGTAAATATGAAATCAACCTTATGGACCGTTGGGTTATTTTAACCAGAAGATTGGAACTTTTTATTGCAGGGATTATGTAACACTTGTATTAACTGAGAGACAAGAGAAGAGAGTCACCTTTAAACGTTTAAGAAGATTTATTTCTAAACAATTTTAAAGAATTTTAAACAAGACTAACTCTATACTGGTAATTGGGGTTTTGTTTGATATTTATTTTCTTTTTATAAGTTTTAAAAAGTTGTCTAATATGAGACGACACTTCCAGCTAAAGCATTCTCACCACAGCTTTATGTTGGCCCATGCTAACTCAATAAAAAACGCTTTTTCTTCACCTGCTCTCGATTTGTTCAGTTAGATCTAATTTATTCCAGGAAGAAAAAAATGAAAAAACTATATATAAAAATAAAATCTTTTCACATAATAAATAAAATCAAACACAATTAATTATTTCCCCAGTTTCTATGTCTACAGCAAGAAAAATGTCAGATGTTGTCTACAAAGCTAAATAAGAGCTACAGTGTGTACATGCATACCTGAAAGTGGAAGGGAATGGAAGCAAGATGAAAATTTGTAATGAGGTGAACAATATGGGTTTCAAACCTTAATGCAGATGCAGTCTTGTGGGTTTCAAAGCACAAAAGACGATATAGAGGCAGTGATGAAATCATGGCTTTCCCAAACTAAGGAAGTGGTCACAGCAGCTGCTAAAAAACAACAATGCTCATAGCTCTTAGTAAGGCTAGAATTAGTAACACAGTCCAACCCTCACAGTCAGGATTCAGTGACCAAAAGCTTGTGTAACAGAATGAAATGACTGTTTTCCACCAAAAGTCATTTTCCCCCTCTCCTCTGACACAGAACTAGTCTGCATGAGATATGGCATCAAGATCTCATGCATTTGCTCCTAAACTGCTTCTTTCCAGCTCAAAGAGAAGAATGAAGAAAGGACTCTCTATTTTAATAAATCAAAGAACTCTATTTTAATAAAGCTAATGAAACAAAGTGTTAGTCAATAAATAAGATGTGTAGCCTAGGGAACTAGACCAAATTCTTGCTTTGCAAAGTTTGGTCTAGGCATGCTCCATTGGAATCTCAGCAGCTCCTACCAGGACTCTGGCTGGCCAATCACAGCTCTCTAGAGGGGTTTCAAACACATAAAGAGCTGTGATTGGTCCATAATGGTGGGCCAATCATAGTGCTCTATCTGCTTAAGCCGGGCGTACACTGTGCGACTTTTTCACTCGCAGCGTTCAGCTTCAGCTCAAACTGTACGACGTCCTCGCAGAGCAGATCTCACGAGTCATGTGCTCACACTGCACGACCCAGTTCTCGCATACGACCTGACTCCTCACACTGTACGTCTGGTAGCAACACGTCGGCCCTAAAATGTGCTAAAAATAGCAGTTTTTACTCAACACGTCAGACTTTTTTGTCTTGCCTGTTGTCCTTCGGGAGTGCTGCAGGAGGACACACAGGGATTTATGGGGGTTGGATGAGGAAAACGAAATAAAGAAAGTGAATCTGTGTTTTGTGATCAGTTTAATTTGACATGAACACGACAAACACGCTTTCTTGACAATCTTTGTGAGTAAAAAACGTGTAGAAACAAAAACGAACAGCGTGTGTTATTAGGGAAATAGCGAGCGACCGGCGTTGATGCAGGATTGCGCGCGCATGCGCCGTGAGCGGTTCTGATACTTTTTTGGATCGCAGCTGCTCGCAGCGCTGCTTCAACAGTGCGATACCCTCACGAGGGACGAGCGAAATATTAAACACACCAGAAGTCCCTGCGACCTCACGACTGCTGATCGGCGGCTGGTCACGTGGTGTTAATCGCCTCTCGTAACCCCCTGTACACCACACGACCGCTCGGCGCAAAACTCGCCCCGATGTCGTGGCTTCTCGCACGACTGGAAAATCGGCTCAAAAAAGTGAAAAAGTCGCACAGTGTACGCCCGGCTTTAGTGAACAAATCACAGAGCTTTATCCACTTTGTGGGCCAATCAGGGCACTCTATATGCCTGGTGGGTGGGATGATGCAACAGAGTGAAACAAGAGTATGTCACATTCATTTTCCAGTGGAATGCGGAGATCATTTGAAAGACAACGGTAGAACCCGCCCCACAACCGAGAGCCGTCAATGGAGCATGGCCAGACTAAATAATACATTTATTTAGTCTGGCTTGCCAGGCTATAAAATGTGACCAATCTGTGAAATCAAAATGTGAATTACTTTATTATAATCCTATAGAATATAATAAGTAATATAACTTTAAATGTTCCACTAGGACTGATCTCACGTAGCATTAAAGGACATGACACATTGCTTTCACTGATCCAATCAGAATCTGCCAGATCTAACGGAGGCCTGGTTTTGGTGGTGTTTAGTAAATCTGTCATCTTTTCATTCGACCATAAACCAAAACATCCGAAGTATAAAACTATGCCCACGTCAGCTCTAACGCCAGTTCAAAGCTTTCTAGAGAAGTTGTCGGAGTGGCCAATCCGTAACTTTCCTCTTCAGCCAAAAGAACCAACGACAAGCTGGATAAAATCTGTTGCTGTTCCAACTGCTGCGACGGTTCCTTTCAGAATAAAAGCTAAACCATCACGACCCAGGTTTGGGTCTCATTAGATGCCAACAAAATTGTCATGACCCGGAAGTATCTCAAGACGGGTGGTCAGCTGCCGCGGCTGCTTCTACAGGCTCCGGCTCCACAAGGTCAAGCTGGACCTTTACACCTCCTGATCTAGACGGGGACTTCCGCTAAGGGTAGGTAGACCGATGGCGTCGAATGTGTTTATGAATCTCCTAACCAAAGCTTAACGCGAAGACATCACCTTCAGTTCCCATCAGAACTAATCGTTTCTTCGGATTTGCTGGTTCTGAACAACATTCCACATCACACCATTCTCCATCTCATTCACCTTAGCGACACCATACATTTAGTGTTGAAGTTTGTCTAGTTTAATTTGTTTAGTAATAAATTTTTTAACTTTTAAACTCGACTCTCTCTCTTCTGTTGTCTCTGAGTGAATACGAAGTTGTTATCTAATCCCTGCAAGAAAAAGTTCCAATCTTCTGGTTAAAATAACCTCACAGATCCATAAGATTGATTTCATATTTGATATGGACTCTTTTGTCTTATGGCTTATTAAATAACATGTCATTTAAATCATTACACTTGAAATAGCTTCTTTACGCTGACAATAATTAGAATGTGGTGGGATTATCACTCCCAAGAGAATATGTAATCTAGACATTTTCATCACTTCTGCATTCACCAATGCTGAACCGCTTCTCCATCCCTTTGTGACGGGATGTCGGACCCTAATGGACTTGAATTCGATTCTCTCTGTGGTCTATGCTGATTCAAGTCAAGAGCTAAAAGCCCAACAGTGCAACAGAATGCTAGAAATCACAGTGAGTTGCTTTGTGAGTCACTCACACCTGTGGGGTTTGTTGTTAGTTCCTTGACATACTGTCTTTTTGTTGGAGCCTGACATATCTCACTTTTTAGTTTCTGATCAAAATGTATGTCTTGGTTTTCAAAACTGTCCAATAAAAGGACATGAAATTAACAGATTATACAGGTTTCTTCATTGTATATTTTTAATAGTCGACTTTATTCATATTTTTACATTTGCAGTGGTCTCTGGTAGGAATGAATGCCTTGTAAGTCATTCTGGGGGGGGGGGGGGGTAGTAGCTTGGGTGCGCTTATTTGAGAATGCAGAAGTGAGCTGGAGGACAAAGTATGGGATGATACCAGTTACCATCACTACACAACAAACCCAGGCTGCCCAGGTTTATCAGGGGTTCCTACTCTTCTCAGAAACCCAGTGGGACTTTCCTGAAGGATGTTTAGCAGGTAGCTCATGCAGAGACACATAAAGAGGAGGGTGTTTTTCTACTGCAGGTTTACAAATACAACAGTCTCAGAAAAGCTGAGTGAGCGCATTCAACCATGCATGGAGCACGATGCCACAGCCTTCTGCCCGACCTAATTATGTAGTGAGAACAGAGATAAGTATTTGTCTCAATACAAACACCTTGTCGTCCAGCTTGTACAACTACAAACAACAGTGTAGATTTGAGCTGAGTCAAATAGAACTAGACTCGTGGAGAAAGGCCTTGAAACTTGCACTATGTTCAATGGGACTAGATTCCACACAGTCAGAAAAATAAACTGGAAAGGTTTCTTGGTCATTTTCTTTATCAAAAAGGGTAGCTCAAGCAAGAAGCCCCTTTGTATTTAAGGGCAGCATCAAAACCATCGACATATACATATATGGACAATGGGTTTCCATAGACTCCAATAACACATTTTGGAAGAGAAATGGGAGGTGGCCACCACCGCCATTTTGACCGTGTCACAGGTTCCGTCAAGCCCAGACAATTCCACAAAAGGGAAGAGAGGAGGAGCTGAGGGTGGGGCTGTAAGGCTGGGATCAACTGACGACACCCGGTCGAACTAGCTACAAGCTAGCCTGAAGCTAACCCAAAGCTAACGCGGAGGTGGGAGCTAAGCTAACGGTGGTAGCAACCTAGCTACAACCGGAGTTAACTGTGCACAACACCAGAGCTTCTGAGTCAGAGATACGCCGGGCTGACCGCTGGATAAAACCGGGTGGAACACAGAGGTCTCCGAGACCTCCACAAGCCAGCAGCCGCACAGCAGACAAGTGCCGCTGCGATCTGAGATGCGCAGAGCTGCTGCTGGGGAGAACCGGGTGGAAAGGTTTCTATCCCAGAGCTCCACAAGCCGGCAGCCCACGCAGCACACAGAAGTCGCGATCAGACAGAGATGCGCTGAGCTGCGGGGAGGGGAGAACCAGGAGGAAAACATCGGTCTCCCGAGACCTCCACAAGCCGATAGTGGGAACCCAGCTCCACCAACATGTTATATTTCAACCCATTTTCTAAAGTGCAGCATTATGTTAAATGCACTGGGTTTTACCCTATTGCATTTAAATTTCATACTTAAACAGTACATGTTAAAATCTAAGCTCAGCTCGGCAGTGACCTGAAATACATAAATATAATTTTACTTACCGAAAAAAATGAAGTGGAGACTCCTTGGACGCTCTATTAGTGCAATTAATGCCACAGCAAGTCATTTTGTCCAACAATTGCACAAAAAATATCCAAAACAGAATACACAAACACAGAGACTCAAAATGCCGGAACAGTTTCCAAGCCAGACCGAGGCTCTACTGAGGCCTTTCCACGGAGCTAGCTCTGTGGTCACGTGGGTCTGATGCTCATTAATTATACAGAATTTTAGGCTTTTAATACACTTAAACAGAAGAGTGAGAAAATAATTCACCCCCCTCAGAGTTGTCATGAGTGTAAACTAGATCATTTAAACCAAAAACATGTTTTGGTACCAGGCTGTAAACATGTTTATTTCTGCTGTGAAATTGGTATTTTTAACATGGGAGTCAATGAGGATTTGCTCGCTTCTGACACCAGCCCCCAGTGGATGAGGGTGGAACTGCAATTTATTTCACTTCCGCGTTTGCTTCAATTTTTGACCCGCATTGTGGGGGCTTGATCAAAACCCATACTGTCCTCTCCTCAAGCAATTCTATCCGCTCTTCAATCTTCCTTGTCCAGAAGACATAGTCCTGACTTGGCCTAGGGGTCTACTGCCAAAAAGACCAGCTGAAATCACCTCACACGGGTGGCAACTAGGAGGCCTCTTGACTTGATGCCACCTTAGTTGCCTTCTCTTGATGAGGAGGAGCAGCAGTTCTCTACAAGTTCCTCACCCTCTCTCTTAGGCCATGTACACACAGCCAGGTTTTTGTAAAACTGTACACTCTCCCCCGCCTTTCTATGAAAACAAATCAGGGCCACACCTCCTTGTTTTAAGCAAGTCCAGTATATTATGATGCACATTTATAGGCATGCCTGTAGGCGGCAGACGTTCCCGGAATCATCGGCTTCTTTGCCGTAAAACATTCCTTGAATGTGGATTAACCATTTTTAACTTTGTCCTTTGCCTGTGATCTTCCACACGGAGCAGTAAATGTGGTTGTAAGACAAGCAAATGGGTGTAAACACAAGTCGCACATTTGATGTCAGAGCATTTTTTTCCAAGGTGAAATGTTGTGAAACCTAAAACCCCGGTAATTCACAACCACAAGCAAATGTTGACAACAGAGTGTTCGCAAATCTGCACTGTGGTCCACATTTTTTGAAAGAATGGCTTTGGTGCCATTTATCCTGATTTTCCGGTGGATGACACCGTAGAAATATCTTTGCTTTGTTTGTGGGATACCCAGCCACACGTGTACAGGGTCTAATTCTGAGTCCAGCCGTCCTGACGAGGAAACTCTTACCAGTAATCTGTATTAGCAAAGCATTACCAAAGGGTCATGATGGTATTTGAGTTACAGCTTCAACTTCACCACAACTCAACCCCCTTCTTCTCCTTGTGAACAAGACCCCCAGAGATACTCAAACTCGTCCAATAATAAACAAACAAATCTTGCTACCAGTAGCTGGAATCATCAATTCCATCAATGTGACTTGGAAACATCGTTACAGCAGCAACATTTTAAACAACTAGGGGCCTCTCAGCTGCCTGCTTCTTGTTTTCTTAGAACACCGTGTGCTTTCTGCTGCTTCCTGATGCCTCCTGATCTGTGGGGTCTTTCTGAGTCCCCGGAGACCCTGAAGAATTCTGACCTCTGACCTTCCTCCTTCTAGTTCTCCTCCCCTCCTTGATCCAATTAGTTTCCAATAAAAGCATGTACTTTATAATCTTTGCTGTATTTGGATAGCTCTCTGTGAAACAGATCATAATCAGCCGTACTTCCGTTATTACTATCGCTGCAGCAGAGGGAAAGAGATGCACCACAACAAAAAGGTTTTTGCATTGGTCGAAACGTCATTTTTTTGTTTCCTGTTCTCTTAAAGTTTCCCCTGAAGAAAACTAAAATCAGAACCATGGGGTGGCATTTTTCTAAACTGAAGACAAACTGCGGATTAGATTTTTAAAACTTTCTGCAGTTTGGCAATGACGCAAAGTTAGATGAGAGAAAAATGCCCATGTTCGGAAAATCTAGAGTTCTCATCTTGCTTTTGAGTTGAGATTTACTGAACCCAACTTCTACTTAACCTTCCTGACTCGTCTCATGATGGGGATGGTTACTTCTCAAACAAAAGGCCTTTTACCAAGTCAGCAGTTTACAAAAGGACCAAATTAAATGGAGCAAGAGATAAAAGGAGGAACCCAGTGGAATTCCAATAAAACCTGTTCATGCATCGTCTAAGGCTCCCTTTAGCAAATGGTGGAAACAAGTTAGAGATTAACTTAACTCTGTTTTTGGATACAGCTCATTTATTACATGCTGCTTTCTTATAAAAATATCTTTGTCATGATCTTTAAACGGATTTTATAAACAAACAGCAATACCATAAATTAGATAATAAAAATGGGGCGTATATTATAAAATAAATTGGTTTATTTATTTGGGAATCTAAACGAATGGAATCAAATGAATCCTGACCAGAAAACCATTTGTACATTCATAATTTCATTCATTAGCTACACCTGTTTGATGACTTGTTAATCACATCGACTCTTTGCATTTAGGTCTCTACGTGGTGAAGTTCAAAACAAGAATCAGAAGAAAAAGCGATAAAGGGGACTGGTTGTTTGCACCAGATGGATAGCGGTCTGATTATGCCAGAATCTGCTAATCCACTGGGGGTTTGAACCTTCAGCCAACTCTAAGGTTTACAGAAAATGGTCAGACTGGTTCTAGAACAGAGGTCACCAACCTTTGTGAAGCTGGGATCTACTTGGGTACTGAGCCACATGAAGGGCTACCAGTTTGATACCACAGTGACCTTTGAACTAGAAAAGATCAGAGTTCAATTAAATTTCAAGTATAATAAACACATTTTAATGTTTGTTTGTTTTCTATAAGTTTGTAGTTTTTAAATTTATAATTGATTTGTGATTAAAAAATATGGCAACAGACTTTTCTTTAATTAATTTTAGACTTTTGGGAGAAAAGGCCCGTGAGCACCATATAGGAATCCTGGAGGTGTCAGGTTGGTGATCATTGTTTTAGAAGATGGAACAGCATCAGTTGCTCAGATAACTGCTGGTTCCAACCCAGGTCTGCAGAACAGCATCTCTGGCCAACAAGCTGCTTTAGATGGACTCCAGTAGCAGAAGACCACATCGGGTCTCCTGTCGGCTAAGAACAGCAACTGAGGCTAAAATTCTCACAGAACCACCAGAACTGGACCAGAAGAGACTGGAGACATATTTCCTGGTCTCATAGGATGAGTAAATTAGTTCCTATGCATGATATACACACATATCTGTGCGTATATGGTTGATAAATGAGGCCCCAGGAGCTTCTGGTCAGAGATGGGAATTGTGGCATCAGCAAGTCATCTCCATGCCATTTATTAGTTCTGCTCAGCATCTGAACCAGGTTCATTCACTGTAACGATTGAACTCACCTGGTTTAGTTGCTGAGCTGAAGAATAACATGGCATGGAGATGACTTGTTGATGGCACAATACCCCATCTCTGCTTCTGGTCTTTAGAGCTGAAGCACCGATCTCCAGACAGTTGTCGAGGACTGTGAAGGACAGCCGCCTTTTGAAATAGCTTGCGACAAAACTTATGGAGTGTGGGTTCAACACTAGGGGTTGTATTAACTAGTTGACTAGTCGACTTCACCGCTCTGTAGTGACTTTTTGTGCCTCTCATCGACTAGTCGCTGTCACGTGATAATGACGACAAGATGCAGTCCTCGGAAAAGACAGCAGGTGACGAGCTCCTGTGCGTCGGGAGGTGACGCGCTGTGCCAGAGCGTCGGTACTGACACCCGCCGTAAAACGGACATTTAACCAAATTGTGACCTTTACCCTCTTGCAATTTAACCTTCCCCTCACCCCCATCCTAACCTTAACCAGCTTGCGCATGCAAAGCTCTGATCGTTGACGCGCTCCAGACATCTGCGTCCTGAGCGCAGCCACAGTAACATTATCAAATTAGGAGTCGCCACCTCAAAAACAAATTAAGCACACAATCGTTCATGTCGGCTCATTTCCTTTTAAGTTTTCTGTCTTTTATTTGTGCCTGATGCGTGGAGCGGAGCGCATCACCTGTTTTGTCCTCCGGTGATGCACCTTATCGGGTGTGGCTGGCGAGCAGTGAGCACTCCGCTGTTTTTGCGGTCGGTAGATCTTTTAAAACTGCAGTTCAAAGGTGAATATGTATGAACCCAGGTAGCAGTTTGTCTTTAGGATTGAGAGGAGATGCAGGAAGATAATAAACAGGCAGGACAGAAAAATAGTCAAATAAAAACAAGTTAGTTTTTGTACCTGCTGGTTGCAACAAACAGACACCATTGAAGGTAATCAGAAGTGAGGAACAGAAAAGGAAATAATGATTTTAATGTTTAGAGCAGCAGGAACTCCGAGAGGCTGCAGGCGTATCAGTGAGTTTGCGGCCGCTGCGCAGGGGGAGGGGGGGGGGCTGAAGAGGAGCAGTAAAGATGCAGAAACTACCGTTGTTAAACGAGATTTGTTTAAATTTGAAAATGTGGGCACAATTTTAATTGTCAAAAACCCCAGCGAACCAACCAACCACCCCGCCACTTCAGGTGACGTCATCAACGACTAGTCAAAGTCGACTCGATTTTCATTACTTGACTGTCGACTTAAATAAACATTAAGTCATGCAGCCCCTATTCCATACATCTAAGCTAAAAGGATGTCTGTGACAGCGTGGGACCACCCCCACACCCTCTTTATACTGCCATAGCATATTGTTTTGTGAAAAACACACGATTCTGCCACATTACCACCACTGGCAGACCACTTTGTGAAAACTTGGCACCACTGCTTTTTGAAAAAGGCTTAAAATGGTAATGAACCTCCATGGCTCGGGTGCAGGGTGACGCAAATATTTGTGTACGCAGGAGGATGTGAGTTGTGTTCATCTAGAAGCCACCGTCCCTTCTAATTAAACTGGGTGGGAAGCCCAATCGGTTCTGGTAAAACCCAGTTCCCTCCCTGACGACACATCAGCAGAATCAGCAGTACCACATTCTTATAGAAAACACACCTACACACACTCGCAAACACACACTTCCTGCTTTCGTTTATTCTCACTCTCTGCTCTCTCAGCACACCCCTCAAAAACTCCCTGCACTTCCATGCAACTGCAACGTAGATTAACGTATTGCAGAGTTTATTATGGTCCACAAAGCTCACACCAATAATATTTACATGCCCATATTTTCCAAAACGCCTCAAAATCTTTCATTTGCTTTTATGTATTTAAACGCAGCCTTGTGATGGTCGACCAAAAATAATCAGACCATCTGGAAAAAACGTTTCCTTTTACCGTCGCAACAAAGAAGAGTCGATGTTTTTCAGTGTTGGAGATCAAAGTGAACATTATTATGAGAATAAGCAGAACCCAAACATTCACAAAGGGGATATTTTGTTCCGTATGCAAGAAAAGCATGCTCTAAATGAGTCAGAGAACCACAAACCTCAGCTAAGAAGTAAAATATGTTGGCAGTCTCAGTTAGTACATTTCTGGCACATTTTAAATGTTGTCTGATGTCTTTGCTGTGACTCCTTTTACTGATTTGCTTTTATAAAGCCTCTGTAAATCAAGGACCTTGCTTAGAGCTTGTTTTATCCCTTTAAGTCTTTTTTCCAGTTTCAATTTAAAATTGCATAATTTTTGACGCAGACACACAGGCAACTTATAATCTTTGAATGCAAAAAAACAAAATAGTACAATGAAATGAGCTCTGATAGGCAGAAATGAAATTTTTGCGTCTGAATCCCTATAATTATTGAAGAATTTTTCTTTTGATTCCTGTTGAAAATGTTTGAGATTTGACCCCGTCTGCCCTTACAAACCCATCACTGTCTCAGCTTTAATTCAAATATAAAACAGCCAAAGAGGATCAGTTTTATCCATTACTTTTTTTTTTTTTACACGGTTAACTAAAAAATAAGTTTTTCACTGACATGTTTCGACGATTCAGAAAATGTCGGAAAAGGGTAGAATGCCTTCTCCGGGTTAGGAATGGGGTCCTGCCCAAAGGGGAGGAGTTTAAGTATCTCGGGGTCTTGTTCACGAGTGAGGGAAAACTGGAGCGTGAGGTCGATAGGCGGATTGGTGCTGCATCTGCAGTGATGCGGGCGTTGTACCGGTCTGTCGTGGTGAAGAGAGAGCTGAGTCAGAAGGCGAAGCTCTCGATTTACCGGTCGATCTACGTTCCTACCCTCACCTATGGTCACGAGCTTTGGGTAGTGACCGAAAGAACGAGATCACGGATACAAGCGGCCAAAATGAGTTTTCTCCGAAGAGTGGCTGGGCTCTCCCTTAGAGATAGGGTGAGAAGCTCAGTCACCCGGGAGGGGCTCAGAGTAGACCCGCTGCTCCTCCACATCGAGAAGAGCCAGTTGAGGTGGCTCGGGCATCTGGTCAGGATGCCTCCTGGATTGCTCCCTAGTGAGGTTTTCCGGGCACGTCCAACCAGGAGGAGACCTAAAGGTAGACCCAGGACACGATGGAGGGACTATGTCTCTCACCTGGCCAGGGAACGCCTTGGGATTGTCCCAGAGGAGCTGGCCCAAGTGGCTAGGGAGAGGGAAGTCTGGGCCTCTCGTCTTAGGCTACTGCCCCCACGACCCGACTCCGGATAAGCGAATGAAAATGGGTGGATGTTTCGACTAATGCAGAGGACGATGTCACCCTCTAGTGCCCGTGTCCTCTAGCTGATGACACTGTCCCATGCGTGATCCATAGTGTAGACTCCATCGTCTGATCATGGTTTTGTGTCCACGTCTCCTTATTTCTGTCGCTTCTTGATCCATCTTTTGTACACTGAACAAGAATATAAACGCAACTATTGTTTTTGATCCCATTTTCCATGAGCTGGACTCAAACATCTGAAAATGTGTCTACATACACAAAAGACCCACGACTCTCAAATATTGTTCTAAAATCTGTCTACATGTGTGTTAGTGAGCACTTTTCCTTAATCCATCCCACCTCACAAGTGTGGAATATCTCGGGGTTGATTAGACAGCATGAATAATGTACAGGTGTGCCTTAGACTGCCCATGTAAGTAAAACGTCTTTTTTTTTGCTGAGCACGCCCCACGGCTCCACAGAGCTCCGTGCAATAGGAAACTGAGCGCTGACCAGAACTAACCAAAAGCGTTGCCTCTTACGTGCTTCAAATTTTAGGGAATACCTCTACTGCAGAGTTGATGAACTTTTCATGGACAAGTAATTCTCGCAAATATAAACCTATGAGAACACAACATGACATGAGAATAATACTTGTAAAACAACGTGTTTTAACTCTGTTTGTCGGCTACAGAAGCCCATAAATAAAGAAGAAACGTGAAGTTGTCATCTTGAAAATGCGGAAGGAGAAATTATTTATGTAATATGCTTGTCAGCCAATAGATGGTGCCATCGGATAAAAGAAATACTCCAGAAAGAGACTTTAACTAGCATCGAAGTTAGCTATAGATGCCTGGCTTCTCACGATGCTGCCACCATCTTGCGCCAGACGGCAGGCCTCTATCAAAATTTCTTCAGGAAATTTCAAGTTATTTTTTCTCTGTGGTATAATGTTCTGATAACTGACATTGTATGTATCGTGGGACGTTCTGATGTCCATAAAATATATTAGTCCGTGTGTGTTTATTTTTAAGGTTCTGTCCGTCTGCCTGGTTATTTTAATCTCCATGAATGTTATGCTGTTGTCTTTTTCTTCTTCATAGGTAAACTTTATGTTGTTGGTGACATTAATGCTGTTCAGGTGTTTTGTTAGTGCCTTCGTTCGTCCTTTGGGAATGATTACTTATGTCATCTACGTGGCATTTCCATAGGTTTTTTTTTTGCAGTCTGGGGGGGTGGGGGGTGGGGGGGGGTGGCTATGGCTTTTTGTTCCAGGTCTTCCATGAGAAACTCACAAAGGGTGGCTGATAGTGGGTTTCCCACGGCGAAGCCTTCTAGTTGTTTGTATATGGTCGTAAGTGGAGTTCACTGCAAAGTCAATCAATCGTGCTTTGTCGTCTGCTGTGAGGGTCGTCCTTTATGTAAAGTTTTGTCTTGTCTGATCCTGTTAATTACTATGTTGATGGTTCTTTGGGTTGGTGTTTTTGTGAACAAAAATGACATTGTGTGGACTCGGGACGTTGTGGATCGGTGGTCGGAATACTTCGAAGACCTCCTCAATTCCACTGGCACGTCTTCCAGTGAGGAAACAGAGCCTGGGGACTGTGGGTTGGACTCTCCAATCTTTGAGACTGAGGTCATTGAGGTTGTCAAAAAGCTCCTAGGTAGCAAGGCTCTGGAGGTGGATGAGATCCTCCCGGAGTTCCTTAAGCTCTGGATGTTGTGGGGCTGTGTTGGCTGACGCAGCTCTGCAATATCCCGTGGACATCGGGGGCAGTTCCAGTGGACTGGCAGACTGGGGTGGTGGTCCCCTTATTTAAAAAGGGTGATCGCAGGGTGTGCTCCAACTACAGGGGGATCACACTCCTGAGCCTCCCTGGTAAGGTCTAATCAGAGGTTCTGGAGAGAAGGATACATCGGATAGTTGAACCTCACATTCAGGAGGAGCAATGTGGTTTTCGTCCTGGCCATAGAACACTGGACCAGCTCTATACCCTTGGGAGGTCCTGGAGGGTGTGTGGAAGTTCGACCAACCCATAAACGTGTGTTTTGTGGATTTGGAGAAGGCGTTCTGTTTATAACTTTTATGGACAAGATTTCTACAATTTAACAAGTTATTTTTCAAAGACTATGATCCACTCAAAGAATTAATCCTTAAACCTATCTGTAAAAATAAATCACGTGCCATAAATAATTGATTAAACCGTTAAACTCCTAAAATTCTAAAACTGAAGCAAGAAAAAATGTGATAAGCCTGGAAAATATGGAAGCTGAATTGTTTCGTCTCTTTTCATTGTCAGGTTTTTGTTGCCCTATAACTGCCCATAATATGTATCTCTACAGTGCCAGACCATATAAAAGCCTCCCAGAAGGCCCTCTCACACACAAACACAGAGATTTCCATCTACTTTCCATTAATGGCAGCAATAATTGCTGCTAAAAACAAGAAACATTCTCTAAATCTATTTCAGCTTCATTAAGATGCAAACTGTCTCTTCATTCAGACATTTATCAGGAATATTAATGTAACTCAACAGAACTCTGGTCATAATTACATGACTTATTCCTCTGAGGCATCTGAAAACATTTGTGTATTTGCTCTTTGGCAATCACAATCATGACATTTTAAAATTAGCCTGCCACTTACAAAAGGATGAGCTCATGTTTTTGTTAGAAAATGGAAATAAAACTGGTACAAAACCTGGTTGAAATTACAATATGGAGTACTATGGTGCCCCCTGCTGGAAACAGAAACTAGCATCTGAAGCAACCAGCTCAGGCATTGGCCCAATCACAATTCTCCCACTTCCATAATTGCGCCCTTTAATTGCATGATCCCGGCCAGGGGTGCGAGTGCGTAGGGTGTCCTGATTCTCAAGTGTGAGAGTTGATCACGCCCCTTTTGAACCCTTGATCCGCACTTCACTCAAGTCTGCATTGCTGCGGACTTGGGTGAAGTGTACTACCCACAATTCATTGCTACAGGAGAAAAAGCTCAAGTGCCTTTACTGAAAATATGTGTTTTAAAATTAAAGTAGTTCATTTTAGGATGATTAGTTGATGCTCTGAAACTTTTAGACAAAGCAGCAACGAATGTACATTTATTTCAAATAACTGGTTGGTTGTTTGTTTGAAAGTTATAAGTATTTTTTTTAAGTATCACAGCGAATCGCATCCCGGCATGCATTGTAATCGATTGCTCAATGCTCCCCGTCTCAATTCGGCAATTATTTGCACATTTGTGTACCACACAATCGAAGCCTTACTGCACACTTTCTCCAAGTGCACTTTGCTGAAGACCGCAGTGTGACTATTAGGATTGGGCCATAATATCTGTAAAAGCAGAAAACAATGTTTTGACAATCTGTTACCGCACTTTTGTTTTCACGTTTTCAAATGAATGTAGGTTTTAAATATCAGACCTTATTTTGAAATTAGATAAACGAGGCTCAAAAAATTTCATGAATATAACAAAATGAGTCAAATTACTTGCTTTCTTTGGAGATAATTATTAATTGCATACAGAATCAAACCAGCATTGAAAAAAAAATATTGTGAGGTCCACATTTTTTATTACACAGCTTTAGGTTCAGTCTGCCCTTTGAGGCTGAGGAATATCCCGGACAAGCCCCCAGGTTTTACAACTCCACTCGTGGGGTCAAAATATTAAATGGTAGCTGAACACAATTTTTTGGAGGCACGTGAGAGTATTTTAGAAAAAATAAAACAAGAAAGCAACAAGTGAAACAAGCAGCAGCCTCAGAGGTGGAAGACACCTCAACACATCAAGCATGAGTTCTTTCTCCTATATCTTAAATCAAATATGATGTTAAAAAAACAGCTAATTCTCAGTCAACTGTTTCTCATTTCTCTCAAGTGCTTATATTTGCATCACAAATCCTATCCAGAAAACGCTTTACCACTTACAATTTTATTCCAACGAGAGGGAGGAGATACACAGTAGCTGAAGGGAAAGTTAATAACTTCAGCATCATAAATGATTACTTGTTGGTAAAGAAAAAATAAACACTGAATCAGCCACTATTTGATGTTGAGCTAGAGGATTTGGAGACTTGGGAAAGCCAATGCAAAAACAGGAAGGTTGAAAAACAACACTGTTGAGCTAATGGTCAATGAAAGGCTATAAGGTTACTAGTAACACGTTGGGACCAAAACAGACAAGGCGTGTTAAAATATAAACAGTGGCATTATTTTCAAGAACAAGCAGGTTGTTGCAAGAACATTTTTCTTTGTACTTTCCCATCAGCAGTTCACAGATGTGATGACTATGTGATTTCAGGGTTAGAAGTGACTCAAACGTAAGCAAAGGAGTACTTTTTGTTACTATTATCTACACTCATGCTTACCTAAACACTATATTTATGTTTCCACTGAATCCCTGATCTAGTGAGGATGATCCAAGGCTCCCAAAATAATTAAGGAAATTGTGATTCAAGTAATTTTGTTAGAAACTCGCAGGCGCATTTTTCCCTTAAAGACGTTCACATCTGGGAAACAAAGTGCTCTGCAAAACAGCTGTTTTGGATGACCGAAAAAAAAATTTCCCTGCTGAAGAAAACATCCTTCACAACAGTTGGCCGTATCAACAACACTCTAGTAGGTAGCTGCATTCGTGTCAAAGTCAACAATCAAGAAGACTTCACCAGGGTGCATACAGAAGCTTCACTGCAAGATGTAAATCATTTGTGAGCCTCAAAAACAGAATTAGAGTTTGCCAAGCTTCATCCAAACAAACCTTCACAGTTCTGGAACAATGTTCTATGGACAGATGAGACCAAGATCAACTTGTGCCAGAGTGATAGGAATAGAAGAGTAGGAGAAGAAAAGGAACTGCTCATGACACTAAGCATAACACCTCATCAATCAAACATGGTGGTAGTGTCATGGCGTGGGCATGTATGGCTGCCAGTGGAACTGGTTCTCTTGTGTTTATTGATGATGTGACTGCTGACAAAAGCAGCAGAATGAATTCTGAAGTGTTTCGGGCAATATTATCTGCTCATATTCAGCCAAATGCTTCAGAACACATTGGATGGTTTTACAGTGCAGATGGACAATGACCCAAAGCATACTGCTAAAGCAACCAAAGAGTTTTTTAAGGTAAGGAAGTGTTATGCAATGGCCAAGTCAGTCACCTGACCTGAATCCGACTGAGCCTGCATTTATTTTGTTGAAGAGAAAACTGAAGGGAAAAAGCTCCAAGAACAAGCAGAAAAGGACGACAGTTGCAGTCGAGGCCTGGCAGGGCATCACCAACTATGAAATCCAGGTCTGGTGATGCCTACGCGTTCCAGGCTTCAGGCTGTAATTGACTGCAACAGATTTGCAACTAAATATAAAAAAGTGAAGGTTTGATTTATAATTATTATTCTGTCCCGTTATTTTCGTCCCTTACCTTCTCAGTGACCTAGTGGTAGAGTGTCTGCCCTGGGACTGAGAGGTCTTGGTTCAAATCCTGGTGGAGTCATACCAAAGACTTTAACAATAGGACCCAATACCTCCCTGCTCGATACTCAGCTTTAAGGGGTTGGATTGGGGGTTTAAACCACCAGATAGTTCCCAAGTGCAGCCACAGCTGCAGCTCACTGCTCCCCACGGGGATGGGTCAGATGCGGAGATGAATTTCACCAGTGTGTGATGACCAATGGAACTTTGACTTTAACAAGTGGGAGGCACAACGTTCACCTGATTTGGATGTACATACGATCGACATATACATATATGGACAATGGGTTTCCATAGACTCCAATAATATGTTTTTGTGCTAAAATGGGAGGTGGCCACCACCGCCATTTTGACCGTGTCACAGGTTCCGTCAAGCCCAGACAATTCCACAAAAGGGAAGAGAGGTGGAGCTGAGGGTGGGGCTGTAAGGCAGGGATCAACTGACGACACCCGGTCGAACTAGCTACAAGCTAACATGAAGCTAACCCAAAGCTAATGCGGAGGTGGGAGCTAAGCTAACGGAGGTAGCAACCTAGCTACAACTGGAGTTAACTGTGCACAACACCAGAGCTTCTGAGTCAGAGATACGCCGGGCTGACCGCTGGGTAAAACCGGGTGGAACACAGAGGTCTCCCGAGAGCTCCACAAGCCGGCAGCCGCACAGCAGACAAGCGCCGCTGTGATCTGAGATGCGCAGAGCTGCCACTGGGGAGAACTGGGTGAAAAGGTTTCCATCCCAGAGCTCCACAAGCCGGCAGCCCGCTCAGCACACAGAAGCCGCGATCAGACAGAGACGCGCCGAGCTGTGGGGAGGGGAGAAAGGGGTGGAAAACATCGGTCTCCCGAGAGCTCCGCAAGCCGATAGTCGGAACCCAGCTCCACCAACATGTTATATTTCAACCCATTTTCTAAAGTGCAGCATTATGTTAAATGCACTGGGTTTTACCCTATTACATTTAAATTTCATGGTTAAACAGTACATGTTAAAATCTAAGCTCAGCTCGGCAGTGACCTAAAATACATAAATATAATTTTACTTACCGAAAAAAATGAAGTGGAGACTCCTTGGACGCTCTATTAGTGCAATTAATGCCACAGCAAGTCATTTTGTCCAACAATTGCACAAAAAATATCCAAAAAAGAATACACAAACACAGAATTCACCCCCCTCAGAGTTGTCATGAGTGTAAACTAGATCATTTAAACCAAAAACATGTTTTGGTACCAGGCTGTAAACATGTTTATTTCTGCTGTGAAATTGGTATTTTTAACATGGGAGTCAATGAGGATTTGCTCGCTTCTGACACCAGCCCCCAGTGGATGAGGGTGGAACTGCAATTTTTGGTACTTCCGGGTTGGCCTCAATTTTTGAGCAGCATTGTGGGGCCTTGGTACATACCCTCAAATTAAAGCAGTCTGTAGCTGTAGCACATTGTTTTTGTGTAGAGCCAAAAATGTTAGAATTGTCCCAATATTAACAGACCTGACTGTACATTTAAAAATATTGTATAGAACTGTGGAAGAGGACAGTTGTTTTTCCTGATGTACGAGTTTTCATTATAAACTTGTAGCCTGTTAAAGGGACTTTACGGAGTTTTGAATTTTTATGCTCGTGATTGCCCCCTCAGGCCAAAAGCGTAACGGCAGCTTCAATAGTAGGCTCGTGCACGAGGTGCGCATGCTGTACGTGCACACTCCTTAACAAAAATAACAGCTGAGACAGTCCCGTGTGTGTGTGTGGTCTGGAGGACAGAGGACAGGAGAACACGCAGCTAATTAATTAAATCATTTGGTTCTGTACCTTTCTCTTCAGCACAGCCAACAAAGGTTTAAGATGGGTCAGTCCTCCTGCATGCTCAGATCATTCCCTTCCCTTGCTTGAAAAATTGTTCCAAAATGAAAGTTGAACCCACATCTTTTTTATCTGTGAATTCAATGCCGTTCGGCGATTCTCAAATAAAAATTTGGGCATCTTACTGTAAAAATAATATACCATTAATGTAAAAAATAAACTCTAAATGAACTATGTTCACATCCAGAATCAAACCCAGATCTTCTGCATGGGAGTCAGACATCTTACAAGGTGAGCTACACTCTAGTAACATTTAAAGTATCTGTAACATTTATATCCTTGATGACAGCTGAAACAACGTCAAACCAAAGAACGGTTTGAAGCGAAAATGGCTATTTTGTTGCTAATTAGCAGGAAATATCTAGAAGAAAGTTCTACAGAAAGTAGCTAAGGGTCCTCAGAAATGCAGCTAGGTTTGTCACTAGGCGTTAGGAACAGCGACAAAGACTAAAGCTACGGATAGCAAATGCTACGGGCTATGTCTGAGCGTGAACGCGCATGAAGCAGCCTGCTCGACCCGAGCAGCTCTCTTTTTCTATGATTTTACAGAAAAACAGGCAATCACAGTAAAAATGCCAGGGCTCATTCTACAGGACCAGGGCATTGCAGGAGAATGTATGAAGAAGACATTTATTATTTCAACACATGTTTTGGCTGTCAAACTTCCTTTCAATAAGATGCAGAAGCTGTTTTTCAATTCAAACATTTTGTTTTAAAATACGCCAGAATATTGCCAGTCTTTAAATACCTTTATACGGTCACTGTGTGTCTGTGAGGGTTGAATTATTAGTGTCACTGTTTTCATTTTTAAACATCATGTTTTTAGGGTGGATAGATCTGGTTTAGTCATTTTATTTTATTTTTTTATTTTCATAATGGTATGATGTCACAGTGATGTAACGTCCAGCAATGGTCAGTTTTTAGGTACAGTTTGACCCTTCAACATCTGGTCAAAATGGAGACACGAGACTGCACGTGTTCCCTTTAAATCGGCCTGCTTTTATCCCATCAGCTGGAGCTCAGAGACTCTCTGCAGCTCTGAACACGTGATAACGAATTGTCAACAATGATGTTCTCTCCTCAAGGTCCAGCTCCCCTTATCGTCCTACAGGATTCTTCATGCCTCCAAATGAGGAACACTCGCGACTCGGATTAGTTGCTAAATCAAAGAATGATTTCTTAAATTAAATATGAACTTCTACAACTTATGAGCTAGATAATCATTAAATAAACATTTGTTTATTGCTACTTATAATTATAGTATAATGAAATGTTTTCATTAATCTGTGCTCAATGAATGAAGTTTAAAATGAATGTTATTTTGTGATTACATTGATTGATATATGTTTCAGCATGTTGACATGACGAGGTCATCACCATTTGCTCTCGCACAGGACAAAGTAAATTTAAGTTAAACGCGTGGCACATAGATAGTCCTTTACCCCAGATCAGAGCATCCGGATTACGGGAGGCGTGTTTCTGAGTTGTCTTGGTAATATTCCTCAACATGTCAACCTCTGGTTGGCTACACAAATCATAACATGAGAACATTAAAACCGGATCACTCTGGTGATTCATCAGTTCTAGAGAAAGCTTCAGACCGACCATCTGAAGCAAACCCTCTTTAACCCATCAAAGCTTTTGACACGTCGTCAACATCTTTTTGCACCTACGAAGCTGATACAGCAAACAGTTCCTGCAGAATAAGCTGATATTGTCCAGACTCCTTAAGAGTCCCAGACGCGCGGTTCCATCCATCTGTTGTGACCTGGAGACAACTCTAAGACCGGTCTAGTCGTGCCACAGTTTCTTCTACGGACCTCGGTGCCTGGAAGTCCGAGGACTTTGACATTCCCGATCTATCACGAGGGTCTTCGAGTGGGTATGTAGACACGACAGATAGCGTCTGATGCTTTTTGATAATAATCAACTTCGTAGCGTCTTTTACATCCAGAACTCAGCTCTCCTAGATACGGAAGTTCTAATAACATCGCATTCACACATAGGCACCATACATCACACCTAGCTCCATCCACTCACAGTAAATATTAGTTAACCTGTCATGTTTTAATTGTTTGTAAAATAAATTCTTACTTTTATAAACCTGACTCTTTTCTGAATCAAAACGAAGTGTGTAAAATCCCTTAATAAAACAAAGAATCCTAGAATCTTCTGATTAAAACACAATAAAGACCAAGCAGGTTGATATTCTATATTTGTGTAGAGTATCGCAGCTTATTGGTCATAAGTAGAGGTAATCTATATTGAGCTCTTAAAGCACTCAATTCACCAAACCCCACAGTGACATTTAGCATATTTCTGTGGGAACATGGAAAAACAGACTCCTTTTAAGTTTTTCTTTTTTTGAGTAATTATGGTTGGTGACCATTTGAGCTACGGTCACAAAAGTTGGGATGATTTCTTCCCACACAGTCACATCAAGTTCATACGTGCACACACACACACACACACACACACACACACGCATGTCATGTTCAGAAGTATCCCCCCGGTATCATTCCTTATCACATTAACCCGACTCCAGGAAGTTCACCATCATTTTTAATGTTAGACACAATGTTTTATATACACAACTTCCTGTTACGCACAGATCAGATCACCACATTTCCTAAAAAGCAAATACTTTCGTTAAAATTCTCAGAATAAATCTGATATCTGTTTCCTTGAGCTTCCTCATGATAACATCTAGTTTTTATATCCAGATACTCACATCTGTGTGTTATTATCCCATTAGTTCAACTATTATTGCTGACTTTCTTCTGGCCAGGCTACAAGGAACCTCCTGTGTATCCTTGCTCAGATAGCTGAATGGCTAACAAATGGAGAACAGCCTCGGTAAAACATGAACATTGGAACACGCCTTGGCACGCGCTACACATGCTCTGGACCTGCGCTAAAGTCCCGCCTCCAGGCTTGATGCCAGCCAAGGCTTTCTCCACGCAGTTTATGCAAGATTTAAACACGAAACAGAATGCAAGTGTTGGAGTTGCTAAAGGTTGAGTTATGCTTGACGTGTGTACAATCTGCAGAGAAATGAGATATGAAGATGTGAAATGAGACTGAACTATCAGCCTTTATACCTTCTGTGGCTCATCTCCGTTGTGTTCTCCCAGACTGTTGGGGGCGTCATAGGGCTCTACGGCATGCATCCAACACTACACCATAGTAGAAGTAGAAATAACTGTTGTTTACAACATTTTTTCACTGCACCCTTGTCTTTTCTGGCTGTGACAGCAATTATTAACAGTATTTTGATCATGGTGATCTTTATGGACCCACCAGAGATGAAGAGGCAGCGTTGTCGGGACCAGGTGAGGGTGTGGTGGTTTGGCCCATCAGAGGTGCTGAGACGGCGCCAACCGGTTCAGGGGAGAAGGAGATGAAGCCGGTTCTGATGGTTTGGACCGGGGCAGGAACGGACTGGAGTTTAGGAGCAGAAGGAGGAGAAATGGAGGAGGAGGAGGTGGCAGGAGCGACTGGAGGAGGAGGGTCACGGCCAAAGGTGAGCAGAAGCAATCTGGCAAAGTCCCAGAAAGACACAGTCTGAAGTAAGTCTACGTCAAAAAGATCAGCTGCCCACCTCAGAGGTTCATCCCTCAGACAAAGCACCATGAAGGAGACTTTTTCGAACTCAGAAGCAGTTATGTCCTGGTGATGAGCACAGTCCTTAATAAAATCCAAACAGGTGTCCGGGTCTCCATGATAGGTGTACATAACCCGGGATGTTGGTGAAGCTGGAGGTTCTGCTGGGTCCTGGAGTGGTCGGTACATTCTGTCACGTTGTGCGGATGGTTAGGACCCAAAATGCAGATCACCCAGATGACAAGAGGCAGGAGTTGGTAAAAAGTAAAAATCCTTTATTTTAGCAGGAGGAACAAAAATAAATCCAGAAAGCAGCGAGCCAAAAATCCAAAAAATCAAAAACCTGGTGAATAGAAGAAAAGCTCACCTAGAGCACAAGAACTCGAGAACAAGACGAAAAGCTCACACAGAGCACGAAAACAACACTGACAAAACAACAATGTACCGACAAGACACAGAGGCAAGACAGGGCTTAAATACACTGGGGCAAAATGGGAGGCAGATGAGCTGCAGGTGTGTGGAGTGTGGGGGGAGGACCAGGTGAAAGCAATGTCTAATCAGGGAAGAAACTAACATGACCTAAGAGTAAACCTAAAAACAGAAAAGCAACCATATAACTAAAATCCTAAAGGGAAGGAACTACAAAGACCGGTGGGAAAAAACATACTAAAGAGACTAATAGAATGAACAGCTGAAACTATAAAAACTGTAGAGGGCTGACTGGGGAAGACTAAAGGAACACAGGACCTGAGAGAGATATCTAGAGAGCTGCAAAAAATGGAGACACATGAGGGAGACGCAGACATGACACATGGGGGCGCTAGAAGGCACAAAAGGAGAATCTAAAGAGGGATGGAGAACCTCAGGAGACACATGGGGAAAGACGCAGACACAGTCCATGACAATTAATTGATATGTTGGGGAAAATGTTCAGAGTTGAGGGTTTCCCCATGAGTAGAATTTTGGTTTTATTGCTGTTGAGTTTCAGGAAGTTTGAAGAGAACCATGATTTTATCTCAAGGAGACAACTGGACAGGGAGACTGGAGGGAAGATTGCATCGGGTTGACAGGAGATATAGAGTTGAGTGTCATCTGCGTAGCAGTGGAAATTTATCTTGTATTTGCGAAAGATTTGGCCAAGAGGAAGAATGTAAATGATAAATAAGAGAGGTCCAAGGACAGAGCCCTGGGGAACACCGGGAGAAACAGCAACAGGGTGAGAAGAAAAGGATTTTAATTGAACAGACTGAAATTGGCCAGTGAGATAGGAGGAGAACCAGGCGAGAGTGGTGTGGGTGATACCAAGGGAAGCTAACCGGTTAAGAAGGGTTGAGTGAGAGATGGTGTTGAATGCTGCACTAAGATGAAGGAGGATGAGTAGAGAAAGAAAACCGGAGTCAGCTGCCATGAGAAGGTCATTTGTGATTTTAACAAGAGCTGTTTCTGTGCTGTGTAGAGGGCAAAAACCAGACTGGAACTGTTCAAAAAGGTTGTTATGCTTGAGGTGGGAGATGAGCTGAGAAGCAACAACTTTCTCAAGGATTTTAGAGATGAAAGGTAGATTAGAGATTGGTTGAAGGTTATTGAAGTTATTGGGATCCGAGCCAGGCTTTTTTAGAATAGGTGTGACAGAAGCTGTTTTGAATGCTGAGGGAACAGAACCAGTTGTGAGAGGAGAATAGATCAGAGATGAGATTAAAGGGAGTAAGGAAGGGAGACAGGCTTTAATGAGAGAAGTAGGAAGAGGGTCAAGTCTGCAAGAGGAGGGTTTGGACTTGTGAATCAGGTCAGAAATATCAGTGATGGAGGGAATGGTAAAAGCTGAGAAAGGATGAATGGGAGGCAGAGAGGAAAGATGGAGTTCTGTTGGAAAAGAAGTAGATTGTTTGGTGCCCAGCTGTTGGTGAATAGTGGAGACTTTTGGCTCAAAAAAAGGGGGGCAGGTAACATTGTTGAGAAGAGAAAAAAAGAGACCTAGGATTTGAGCTTGAACAGATTAGAGCAGAATAATAGGAGGATTTAGTAGCGCTGATAGATTCTTTGTAGAAAAGGATGTGATTTTTGTTCATTTCTTCATGAACCGTGAGACCAGTTTTTTTGTAGAGGCGCTCAAGTTGTCGTCCTTTTACTTTCAGTTGGCGAAGAGCGGGAGTGAGCCACGGGGCTGAGTGGGAAAAGGAGACAGTACGGTGTTTTTCAGGAGCAGTTGAATTCAAAAGGTCAGAGCGGTAGTGGTTGTAATGGGAAACCAAGCCATCAGGAGACATGGGGTCATGCGGATGAGGAAGGTCCCGGATAGCGGCGGAGAAAGAGTCAGTGTTAATGTCCTTGATGTTCCTGAAGGTGATAGTCCTAGTAGTGGAGATTTTGTTCATTGGTAGGTTTACACTGAAGGAGATGAGTTTACGGTCAGAGAGGGAATAACTCTGCTTTCAAACCAGACGGGGTCACCCCAGAGCAGCAGGTCATGTCCAAAATGTGACCTTTACAGTGGGTGGGAAAGCTGATGTACTATTGGAGATCAAAATTATCCAGGACGGAAAGGAAGTCTCTGGTCAGGGGGATATTTCCATTATCAATTTGAATGTTGAAATCTCCAAGAATTATGATATTGGGAGAGAGCAGGAATAGATGAGTGAGGGGGCAGAAAAATCACCCATAAAGTCCTCGTTTGGTTTAGGAGGTCAGTACACACTGCAGATGATGGTGGGGTGGGGCAAGAGAGCTGGGAGGCGCTGTATTCAAATGACTGGAAGGATGGAGCAGACACTGGGAGGATCTTCAGCTGTTTGCGGTGAATCATCGCGAGACCCCCGCCCCTACCAGTGGAACGAGGCTGCAAGATGTAAACGAAGTCGGATGGAGTTGATTCGTTAAGATTTATAAAGTCATTAGGCTGCTACCAAGTTTCAATCAGACAGAAAATGTCCAGGTTATGATCGTGGATGAGGAGACCTTTGCCCGTGAGCGAGCGGATGTTTAGCAGACCAAAGTTAACAGTGGAGTTAGCATGCTTTGCTATGGGGTTAGCCGGGCTAGCGAAAGGGGTTAACAAGTTGCGATGGACAGCCTCGGAGTTACCAGAAATGGAGTTGAGTGAAGGGCGATGGGATGTGGACCAGATAGATCTTATTGAGTGGGTGTCATCATGGATAAAGTTGGGCCGGGACCCACGGTGGCCATATATGCTGCAGGGTTTGAGAGCGATGTCCGGGAACAAGAGGAGAGCCGCAGGTGGGGGGACCGCCAGGTGAGCACGGAACCGGAGAAGCTCAGATGACAGATACTGGATCAGTGCCGATGATGGATGAAGGAAGATGGAGAGGACAGCCCAGGTGAGAGCAAACCAGCCAAACAGTCTGCTAGTAAGCATCTTAGCCGAGAGTAGATATATGGCAAGGTGTGGATGAGGTAGGTAGGGCGTTGTCCAGGTGGTACAGGGGCCAAGAGGCCACTGGTACACACAGCTAATTAAAGAAAAATACCGACATCCAGATAAGAGATTAAAAACAGATAAAAAATGAAAACAGATAAAAATAAAATCAGGTAAAAACCGTCTACGTTAAAAGCGGATAGGAAAGACCAGAGAGCAGCTGCAGTCAAACGTGCCAGCGTCCACTCAGCAGGTGCACATTCCACTCAGAAAAATAAATTAAATACATATTACATTTAAATGTATAACATATTTGAAATGTTAACACTTTGTACCTGTGCTACTAAAATCTTCCACCAGATGACAGAATTTAGTATTGAAAGTGTAACGTCCAGCAATGGTCAGTTTTTAGGTACAGTTTGACCATTCAACATCTGGTCAAAAAGGAGACACGAGACCGCATGTGTCCCCTTTAAATCAGCCTGCCTTCATCCCACCAGCTGGAGCTCAGAGCCTGCAGCTCTGAACACAGATAACAAAATGTCAACAATAATGTTTTCTCCTGAAGGTCCAATCTATCAGGATTCTTCATGCCTCCATATAAGGAACACTCGCAGCCCGGATTTCCTAAATCAGATATGAACTTCTACAATTTATAAGCTGGATAATCATTAAATAAACGTTTGTTTATTGCTACTTGTAATAATTATAATATAATGAAATGTTTCATTAATATATGCTCAATGACTGAAGTTTGAAATGAATGTTATGTTATGATTACATTGATTGAAATACGTTTCAGCATGTTTATATGGCGAGGTCAAAACCATTTGCACTCACACAAGAACAAAGTAAAGTTAAGTTAAACTTAGGACACATAGATAGTCCTTTACCCCAGATCAGAGCATCCAGTATCAAAGAAGGCGTGTTTCTGAGATTCTTGGTAATATTCCTCAAACTTGTCAACCTCTGGTTGGCTACACAAATTTTAACATGAGAACATTAAAACCAGATTACTCTGGTGATTCCTCAGTTCTAGAGAAAGCTTCAGACCAGCCATCTGAAGCAAAACCTTCTTTAACCCATCAAAGCTTTTGACACGTCGTCAACATCTTTTTGCACCTGCGAAGCTGATACCGCAACAGTAACTGCAGAACAAGCTGATATTGTTCCGACTCCTTAAAGAGTCCCAGACGCGTGGTTCCATCTGTCTTTTGTGACCTGGAGACAACTCTAAGACCGGTTTAGCGGCGCTGCAGTTTCTTCTACGGACCTCTGTGCCTGGAAGTCCGAGGACTTCGACATTCCGGATCTATCTATCTTAGAGAGGTAGAGAGGTAGAGCTCTTAAATGGTTCAACATTTTCGTCCATTTTTTATTCAGACATAAAATTGTCCAGCAGCTGTATAAATTCAATCAGTAGTGTGTTTTGCTTTTCATCCAGCAGTTACAGCTCAGAGTGAAGATTTGGACTAATGTCAGAAACATCTTCAGTTATTTCTTCTGCCACCAAATGCTCCTCAACACTAACTTCCTCGTCCTCCTCTTCTCCTTCCTCTGAGGGAGTTTTCGGCTCAATGTAGTCAGGCTCCTGCATGTCCATGACTTTCAGGAAGTCGTAGAACTCAAAAGCAGGAGACCGGCCGTCCCCCCTAAGCAGCCCTACAGAGAAACAAAGAGATAGAAGTTAGAGTAAGATTCCTTTACAAATATATGCAGAAATTCATATAAATAATTTTCATTTAGTTGAATTTCACAGCTCAGAGGAAGAAACTGTCTCTTAATGTGGTGATTTGTGTTTTTATGTTCTTGCACTACTGACTAAAAGAAAGCAGTAGACATGGTCCATAGCTTGGGTGGGTGGTGATACGTCTGGCTTCTTCTGGATCCATCCAGCATATAGCAAGTCCATATGTGGGATTGGACTTCCCACATTGTCTTCACCACTCAGGCCAAGTGTTTTATTGTTTTTGGCCAGCTGCCTGTGGTGGACTGGCCATCAGGGGTATTAGGACATTTCCCAGTGGCTTGGCTGCAGACAAAAAACCCCACTCCTAGCCACGCTCTGAGATTCTGCGTCGAAATATTCAGCCACTAACATTCCTATCCCGCTCTGAAGAAGGAACTGCAGCAACTTTCCACACTACACTGGGTTGTAAGCAAATTCCCGGCCTGAATTATATTGTCCCAGTCTGCCACTGGCGGCTGCCATACCACACGGTCATACTAAGTCAGTGGATGCTCTCCACTGCGGCTCAGTTGAAGTTCACAAGAAGCTGAGAAAAGAATCTAGTCTGTTTTCTCCCTGAGAAAGAAGAACTTTTGTTGGGCCTGTTTCACCAGAGCTCCCTTCAGACAGGCCATGAAAAACGGAAATGTTCAGGACTCTGTCCGTAAGACCTTTGTTTCTGAATAAAAACATCCGGATAACGTTTTCCGTAATTAAACCGGACAATGCCCCTAGTAACAGGTCCGGACTTGTTACGGACAAGGTGGCTGCTTCAGACTGGTGAGGTCGAGTTCCGGACAGGGAGGAGGGGGAGGAGGAGGGGACCGGGGGACGCTGTGCGCTCCTAGATAGCTCGCTCCTGTAGCATGCGGCAAACCATGGCAGCTCGCCTCCTACGGTACCGTTAAGACGCGCGATGGAGCGCATCACGCCGCTTCCGTGATTCCTTTAACCATTGAGCGCCATCATCCAGGTCTTATGCATCTTCGTGTGCGCAGAATTATGCTTAACATAAGTCCGACCCCCCCCCAGACATCTTGAACTTTTCCCTGCTGTGTGAAGGCAGCCGAAAGGACAAGTTCCGGTACAAAAGTGGTGTGTCTGAAAACACAGTTCTGGTTAGAAACCGGACTGAATTGTCCACACATATTCCGGAATGTCAATCTGAAAAGGGCTCAGGTGTGATGCATTCAGACCCGGTCAGAGGTCATGTGCCTACCAAGGAACTGATGGTCTACTTAGTAGGAAAGGGTCATGTTCATCTGTAATCAGAAAAATGTCGAGTTTTATTGAGTATTTTGTTATTTACCTTAGACAGAGTGGTGTAATGTGGAGGTTTAATGCTTGTTATTTCATATCTTATAATCATATAAGATATATAAGATATATCTTAGACCAAGGCGAAAACCTCTGTTGACTACAGCTGAGACTCCAGGAGATGTAATCAGTCCAGTATGTTGAAAAGGCATCACCCCATCAATGCATTTAAAAAGGGCAATCACTGGAGACAGAAGGTCACTGATGCATGACAAAAAGCCATTACTACTCACTCAGGAGACAACGAAAGGCTAATTACAAAGACATAAAGCAGATCAGAGCTGCATAATCTTTCCCACTTTAAAAGGGTTAAGAGATATTTGTTCACGCTGCAGAAATGTTGATACCATAGTTTTCCTGTGGCATATTTAAAGAATTTATTAAAATTAATGATCTTCTAACAACTGGAAAACCCATTATATAGGCTATGCATCAATAATGTGCTGAAACAGCCTCATTGATTTAAGAAAAAGAAGGAAATTAATTATTTAAAATGAAAGACTAGCTCGGAGGAATCTCCACCTGGGAACCTGCCTCCATTTTATGGGGTTTAATTGTTTGTTACATGAAGGCTTTTATTATTCAGGCCCCCTCAGAAAGTTCTTAGATGCATTCAAATATTTAATTTTGAAAACAATTTCAATATAGAGAAATACTGCCTTACTGAATGTAAGGCATTTGTTGTCACACAACAAATGAAATTTGTGTTTGGTTGACTGCCTCCTTAGCAATAAATCTGTTAAATTAATATAAAGGTTGAACAGTACCAATGCCAACCAACACCAACTCACTTCTATATTCCCCAAAGTAGTAGGACTAAGGATTCAGCTTCAGACAGACGGTGACTGTGCAAAAAATCTGGTTACCGTATATTAAAATGGTTCCTTAACCGAGACAAAAAAAAAGAGTCTAGTCATCTCATCTCTATCTTTCAATGCATCTAAAGTAGTGGCGCGACGGATCAAACATCTCACGGTTCGGTTCGTATCACGGATCGGATACTTTTCTGGATCAGCAGAAAGATCTCGCTTTTTATTGAAACATTTTCTGCTCTATTTGCAACTTGCTATAAAAGCAGGAGTTACAGAGCGGTCTGATAGCTGATTAAATGTTAAAATGGCTTGCCCAATAAAAACACGCTCTCCCTTCGTGTTTAGCTTTCACTCATCTCTCTCCTGTCCTTTGTTTATTTTTCTGTCGTCCTGTCATACAGATTTGTCCCCAACAACTTTTACAAGTCCCGCCACGTTTATGTTACGTCCAAGGCGTGTTTCACGCCCCCCCCCCCCCCCTTCCTTTCACAGCAATAGGAGGTATGTGTGTAAATTTTAATGTTCACTTTTGCTGTTTGTATCATCGTATTTTACAGGGGAGCCAAAATGCTCGCATACATGCGACCTAAACAACGCAGGTGGTTTTTGAGCTCCTCTCCTCCTCCGCCGTGACCAACGCTGTAGGTTTCTCCTCTGGATTGAACAGGTAGTGCCTCCACCCTCCATGTGATCGATCCACAAACCGCGTGCGTGTCGAAACGTAGAGAGCAATAAGTATGGATCGCGGATCAATGATGACCCCTAAAGTGTTTTATAGTGGAGACACTACAAGTTAAAGACTGAAGGCAGAGAGGAAAATTATCTCAGCCCGACCCAAACAAATTCTTATCTGAATCTGACTTCCTGGTAGCCTTGAGCTGCAAGCAAATAAAACCCCCACGAAGGAATGCAGACAGATGCTGTGAAAACCCGACCTACCGCCGCCTTCGGATTGGTGGACTTCAGCCTGACGAGGTCATCAATCTGTAGGAGTCAATGTACTCTTTGCTTCTCCCAAGATCTCCCTCCCACCTGTGACTGTACAGCAGATGAGCGCCAGATGGCTGCTCTCGCTGGGGGAAACAGGATCCCAACCCCACCCCCCCACGCCTTCCTATTGGAGTCTCATGTTGTGTTGTCTGAAGTCTGTCGCGTATCTGTTGAGGTGTTTTTTTTTTTTTTGCAGAGCAAAGCTGCTCTCCCGGTGGAGGGGAACTCTGAAGTGCCTTTTTTTTCCCTCCACCTGAACCAATCCTCGTGTAACCCTCTTATCTCTATTAAGGTAGCGCGACTCAGGGTTGCGAATGACCACAGTCACCAATTCTCGTCATGTGTCTTGCCCATGTATGTCTGATCTCTGAATTGTGTGTACTGAAACTCTAATTTCCCTCTGGGATTAATAAAGTATTGATTGATTGATTGATTGATTGATTGATTGATTGATTGATTAAAAGTTCCCTTCACTTCCTGTTTGGAAGGAAAACTGTGAGCTCAGACACAATGGAAGTTAATGAGAACCTGTGATTGTGTAAAACTAGAGATGCATGGTGTAGGGTTTCATGTATCGCAGACTCCGCTACATCAGACTTAACGTGTTACTATGTCAAGGGTTCATGACACACAGCGATCAACCAATCACAGTCTTTTTTAAGTTTGCTGAAGCAAACCATGAAGGGTTGATTTTGTGAGATTCAAAATGTTGTTGGCTATTATATACAGGGAGTGCAGAATTATTAGGCAAATGAGTATTTTGTCCACATCATCCTCTTCATGCATGTTGTCTTACTCAAAGCTGTATAGGCTCGAAAGCCTACTACCAATTAAGCATATTAGGTGATGTGCATCTCTGTAATGAGAAGGGGTGTGGTCTAATGACATCAACACCCTATATCAGGTGTGCATAATTATTAAACAACTTCCTTTCCTTTGGCAAAATGGGTCAAAAGAAGGACTTGACAGGCTCAGAAAAGTCAAAAATAGTGAGATATCTTGCAGAGGGATGCAGCAGTCTTAAAACTGCAAAGCTTCTGAAGCGTGATCATCGAACAATCAAGCGCTTCATTCAAAATAGTCAACAGGGTCGCAAGAAGCGTGTGGACAAACCAAGGCGCAAAATAACTGCCCATGAACTGAGAAAAGTCGAGCGTGCAGCTGCCAGGATGCCACTTGCCACCAGTTTGGCCATATTTCAGAGCTGCAACATCACTGGAGTGCCCAAAAGCACAAGGTGTGCAATACTCAGAGACATGGCCAAGGTAAGAAAGGCTGAAAGACGACCACCACTGAACAAGACACACAAGCTGAAACGTCAAGACTGGGCCAAGAAATATCTCAAGACTGATTGTTCTAAGGTTTTATGGACTGCTGAAATGAGAGTGAGTCTTGATGGGCCAGATGGATGGGCCCGTGGCTGGATTGGTAAAGGGCAGAGAGCTCCAGTCCGACTCAGACGCCAGCAAGGTGGAGGTGGAGTACTGGTTTGGGCTGGTATCATCAAAGATGAGCTTGTGGGGCCTTTTCGGGTTGAGGATGGAGTCAAGCTCAACTCCCAGTCCTACTGCCAGTTTCTGGAAGACACCTTCTTCAAGCAGTGGTACAGGAAGAAGTCTGCATCCTTCAAGAAAAACATGATTTTCATGCAGGACAATGCTCCATCACACGCGTCCAAGTACTCCACAGCGTGGCTGGCAATAAAGGGTATAAAAGAAGAAAAACTAATGACATGGCCTCCTTGTTCACCTGATCTGAACCCCATTGAGAACCTGTGGTCCATCATCAAATGTGAGATTTACAAGGAGGAAAAACAGTACACCTCTCTGAACAGTGTCTGGGAGGCTGTGGTTGCTGCTGCACGCAATGTTGATGGTGAACAGATCAAAACACTGACAGAATCCATGGATGGCAGGCTTTTGAGTGTCCTTGCAAAGAAAGGTGGCTATAACTCCCAGTCCAGCTCAGTGGCCTAGTGGTGGAGTGTCCGCCCTGAGACTGGGAGATCAGGGTTCGATTCCTGGTCGGGTCATACCAAAGACTTTGAAAAAATGCGACTCAATGCCTCCCTGCTTGACACTCAGCATTACGGGGTTGGATTGGGGGGTTAAACCACCAAATGGTTCCCGAGCACGGCTGTGTCTGCAGCTCACCGCTCCCCCAGGGGATGGGTCAAATGCGGAGAACAAATTTCGCACACACATCAGTGTGTGTGACAACTAATGGGACTTTAACTTTAACTTTAATAATGGTCGCTGATTTGTCTTTGAATTGTTTTTGAATGTCAGAAATGTACATTTGTGAATGTGGAGATGTTATATTGGATTCACTGGTAAAAATAAATAATTGAAATGGGTATATATTTGTTTTTTGTTAAGTTGCCTAATAATTATGCACAGTAATAGTCACCTGCTCACACAGATCCCCCTAAAATAGCTAAAACTACAAACAAACTAAAAACTACTTCCAAAAACATTCAGCTTTGATATGAATGAGTTGTTTGGGTTCATTGAGAGCACGGTTGTTGTTCAATAATAAAATTATTCCTCAAAAATACAACTTGCCAAATAATTCTGCACTCCCTGCATTATTATATACTTGTCTGTGATGGTTGAGCTACATGTGGGAATGGCAGCGGTACTTAGACCCAATCGGCAAAAAGTGGAAGGTTTTCCCACCTCAGAGGGCATACCCCTCCCCTGTTGGATCAGGTAAGATGATGCTTCAAAGTCAGAAGCTAAAACGAGGATGCTAATGGAGGAGACACATCTGAAGGAAGCAGTGTGTTATGTTGGGTTGTGGATCTTCTTGTGGACTAACTATTTTAGTAGAGGACATTAATCAGACCCCTGTGGATGTTCGAAGTGGCTCTATCCTGATACATAAGAATGGTGAGTTGGATGTTAGTTTGCATTTCTGAGAGGTTTGACAAGATGATCTACAATTATGATTGTTTCATGTTGCAAAAAATAAAATAAAAACACTGATTTGACCCAGAAGAATATAAATGACCTCCCCAGGATGTAAAACATCAATGGGTTAACTGCCAACAAGATGGCAGGAGTAAAGCATAACCTACAGAGCATTTCAAGTCATCTGCTTTAAATGTTTGTAGAAAAATATTGACAGGAACCAAAATCAGGACTTAATTTTTCCAATAATGGAACACTTTGTTTTTCTTTTTACCTAAAGTATATTTTCTACTCACTAGTGTTTTTTTTTTAAATGTACCTGCTGAGGACTCTGTCCCATCCTCGACCTTCTGCAGCCACTGCAGCACTGAGGAAGCCAGGATAGGAGTGCTGGGTGGGTACTGATAGATCTCATCTCCAGTAGTTAAATGTGTTAAAACCAGAGCAGGAAGAGGTGGCAAAGTACCCAGGTACGACTCCAGGACGGACATACCAGCTGGAGTGTGGCCTCTGAAACAGAAACAAACCAAAACTGTCCATAAAGTTGTTTATATATATATATATATATATATATATATATATATATATATATATATATATATATATATATATACACATATATATATATATATATATATACACACATATATATATATATATACACACATATATATATATATATACACATATATATATATATATATATATATATATATATATATATACACATATATATATATATATATATATACACATATATATATATAAAAAAAAATAAAAATAAAAAAAAAAATATATATATATACACATATATATATAAAAAAATATATATACCGTAAATCCTCTAATACAGGCCCGGGCCTGTATTTGACTCAAGCTCATCAAGCTCCAGGCCTTTATTGGAAGGAGGGCCAGTATTAGAGGCAGGCCTCTATTTCTATTTGAGCAAAATGAACTAATGGTTTGCTGGAGTTTTTGACAATTAAAATTGTGCCCACATTTTCAAAGTTAAACACATTTCTTTTAACAACGGTATTTTCTGCTTCAGCCCTCTCCCCCCTCCCCCTGCGCAGCAGCCGCAAACTCACTGATGTGCCTGCAGCCTCTCGGAGTTCCTGCTGCTCTAAACATTAAAATAATTATTTCATTTTCTGTTCCTCACTTCTGATTACCTTCAATGGTGTCTGTTTGTTGCAACAGCAGGTACAAAAACTAACTTGTTTTTATTTGACTATTTTTCTGTCCTGTCTGTTTATTATCTTCCTGCATCTCCTCTCAATCCTAAAGAAAAACTGCTGCCTGGGTTCATATATATTCACCTCATGAGTTACCTTTGAACTGCAGTTCTAAAATATCTACCGACCGCAAAAACAGCGGAGCGCTCGCTGTTTGGCGGCCGTATCAGTGATCAGTGCGTTGGAGGACAAGTTGATGCGCGCACCGCCCCGCTCCACAGCATGCAGCGAAATGCATCAGGCGCAAATAAAAGACAGAAAACATTAAAGGAATTGAACCGACATGAACGATCGCGTGTCAGTACCTACGGTCTGGCACAGCGCATTGCTGATCACAGAGAATGTGATCATACGATAATTCAATAGGGAGCGTGGTTTCACAGACGCGGAAGTGAGAGCGTCGGTGAAACGCCGGCTGCTCTAGGAAACCCCCGAGCGTTCGAGCGTCAACGAAGTGACACAGAAATGCCGGGCTTTCCAGAAGTAAGTAAGATAACTTACTATGAGCTGATAGTTCGTTGGATTGATCGGTAGGTTGGAAACTCTGATCATGAATCTGAAGAAACGATGACTGAGCTGTAAAGGCGACTTCCGTTTATAGCCGCGGTTTGTGACGTAGATGCGACGTGGAGGGAATCCCCGCGAGGGGCATGCTGGGAGTCCCTACTTCGCGGATTTTCACCTATCGCGGCCAGGTCTGGAACGCATCTACCGCGATAAACGAGGGATTACTGTAGTTCATACACCCCCTACTGCTGCTCCCCAGAGTGTTCTGCAGCATAATCAGCACGTTCTCTTTGAACTTGATAGTGTAATGACCTGGCTGGGGTTGTAAGCCAGGTGCATTCTGGGTATTGTGTTATATGTGTTTCCTATCGTTCTGCTAGTTCCTATGTGCTGATTTGCGTGTTGTGTGAGTGTTATGTAAGCCACAGGGAAGGTGATGTGTGTTCTGTGGAGCGGGTTGAATTAGCATGGTTAACTGACACCGTGACTCTGTGTGGTAGGAGCGTGATAGAGGATCGTGTCTGAAGCGTTATAAAGCTTGAAGAAAAAGCCTAATAAATGTCTGCGTGAACCCCTACTGCCCCCTGCTGGTTGATTTAGGGACTATAACCCTGCCGCTGGGACGCTTGTACTTGCTTGTTACCACATTCCATCCGGCCACAATAAGAGACCGGCCATTATTTACCTCCGCTGACTCTGACACCGGCCAAAATTGGAGACCCGGCCTTTAATTGAATACCGGCCTGTATTAGAGGATTTACGGATTTACGGTATATATATATATATATATTTTTTTTTTTTTAAGGAAAAAAGATTTTAGGCAAGAGCATGGAGAGTAAAATACGTACAGGTGGATCCAGCAGGTCTGGTACCGCTCCATCTTTTCACCTCCCAGCTCCAACAGGCTTCTCATCTCCTCCAGGAGTGCCTGGTTCTGCCTCCAGCCGATCTCGTCCTCCTCTTCTCCCACAAACAGGAGGAGCAGGGCTTTGCCCTGAGAGAGGATGGAGGGCAGATTTTCTACAGTCAACTCGGGCTGGAGGGAGGAAAAAAGAAAAAAGAGGAGCAGATGATCCCAAATCTGCATAGAATCAAGAATAATAAACGTCTGACAACAAACTAAACCCATAACTGTAAAACGGATTCATCTAAATCAGCACAAGGTCATGGTTCCTGATTATCTACATTTTACACGTTAACTCTGCTGCTTGAGGCTGCTGCTGGCAAATAAAACCAACGATGCAGCTACAAGAACGTTTGACGCAGCAAACATTTCACTGCAGGTGGAGATATTTAAAAAGAAACATTCATGAGAAAACTTAGAAAAATAAAAGAATTACACTAAAGGAGTAAAAATAAAAGTTTTCATTTGACGCAGCCCTCTGCTGAATAGAAACAGCACTTAACAGTTCTTTGGTTCTGGTAGGAGGTCTCTACCTGCTTTACGGCAGTAGCTGTTTACTGTTATGGTAGCTAATATAAAGGCTAGCAGTTAGCTTTTTCAGTTTGCCAACAAAACAAGCAGTTTTTTTTATGGCGGAGCCTGAAAAGGTAAGAGAATAACGTCTTTGAAGGTGAAACAGAACTTAGAACCAGTGTGAAAATTGGAGCAGCCTACACTCTTCTGAGGATAAAGAAGGATATGACATCACAGACTGATGGTGACCTGGCTTTGTTGCTACTGGACTTGAAAGTGTTTCTTTTTTTTGTCCAGCAATGTGGATCTTTGTGCTTTTTGGCTTATTTAGCATCAGTTGGCTCATGTTAGCATTAGTTTACATTAGCAAACTACATTAGCATTAGCTACAGCAGGGTACGGCAGAGTTGTTTATGATTCCATTGTCTACCAGTAGGGCAGCAGAAAACTGTGGAAAACTTATTTAGTGTCCATTTAAAATTCTCATGGTGAACACACAGCTTTGAAAATGTGCCGTACGTCTTCGTGTTTACCTAAATAACTACAGAAATATAGCACTTTTGGGTGAGCCATTTTCACTACTTCCCCTGTTTATAAAGACGAGAGAGTTGAGAAAGAAGAAAAACATTTTACTTTTTACACCAACAAAGCTGTAGTTTCAACAGCTTCATCTGCCCTTATTTTGATAAAAAGAAAAAAAAAACAAGAGATAATCTAACAAAACTGAAAAACTATGAGCGCATGCACACACACACACACACACACACACACACACACACACATACCAGTGGGTGGAGCAAAGCAGCCCTAACTTGTGTGAGCAGCTCTTTAACGGACGAGGATACAGGAAGTATCAAGGGATGGTTGCCTGTCCTCCAAGATGGAAACACCAACACTGCTGGAGAGTCCACAAAATGCTCTGCAGTCCTAAACGGTAAACAGAGGAACACAAATACAGCAAGAGCTAAAGTCACCCCTGCCCTTGACAGTGAAGTTTATGGGGAAAATAAATTAAATTTTCTTTTAACCACTTGACTATTTTGTCAGTTCTTAAAAAAAAATAAAAATAAAAACTTATGAAGGATTTCTTTTTAAAGAAAAGTGTGTTTTAACGGAGCCAATAGCATAACTACACCAACTGAATTATCAATACAATATAGAGACATCTGTCTTGGTTTTGTGAAGAAAAATGTATGTTAAATTGATCAGTCCCTTAATGTAAATTAAGCAGACTATTAATAGGTTTAAAAAGTAATTAGCTTTTATTTTCATGGGCAAATATCGCTGGATATAATCAGGAAAACAGACGCTAAAAGTTTACCAACATTCATTTTAAAAAGTGCAGGACCAAGGATTGAGCCTTGAGGAACTCCATAAATAGTGCTGAAAAATATTTGTCTATACAACTGAATCCTGGTTTATGAGGGCCACCACCTGCATTTTTTTCCCAAGGTTTTCTTGCTTTAACAAAAGCAGGTGATTAATAGGCCCCTGGGAAACTTGAAGATAGGCTGAAGAAGCTATTTAGTCATCAAATCGGGTGTGTAGGATATTGGGATTAGCTAAAACATGGGTAGGACCAGGATTGAATGTAGTCCAAAGCCTTGATAGGACAACCCATATTTGGAGTATAGTTAGGGATTTTATATTTAGGTCCTGAGATAGTGTTTAAAACCAGTCTGCACAAATTATTAAAAGTAAGTAGTAGTAGTGTTATGTAAGCTGTCCAAAATCATTCATTGGTCTTATTTTTACCCTTAGAAGAGCCTTAGTCCTCTGGTTTTATCTTTAACATTGTTTGAAGTAGTTAACAAAACGTAGGGTTACGTTATGTAAACCCTGGTTCTTTGATAACAGAGAGAGGTGTTTCACTATGGGAATCGCCCTGGCGTGACCAACTACGGAAGCTCCAATGACATCACGTCTGTCCCTGACAGACTGGTTGTGCCATGCCCAGGCTCCGCCCACCCAGTATATACACGGCCAACCAACTCCTCCTACCGATTCGGACGATTCCTTATCGTCACCGCAAGAAGGGAACTGCTGGTGAAACACCTCACTTTGTTATCAAAGAACCGGGGTTTACATAACGTAACCCTACGTTCTTTTTCTAACTTCGTTCGGTGTTTCACTATGGGAGATATGGCCCACTCCCGGATTGCATGTCCCTCCCGAAGCGAGCTGCAGCAAAAATTCTGCTCAACCCCTAAGCAGATGCTGTGCATCCTGCCTCCAGCACTGAATGCGCCAGCGAAGGTTGAGACACATCCAGCCTGTAAAACTGCACAAAAGTTAGCAGCATGGCCCAGCTAGCTGCTGCACAGATTTCCTGGACTGACACCCCACGAAACAGGGCCCAAGATGTGGCCATGCTCCTTGTAGAATGAGCCCTCACCCCCAGAAGGGGTTCAGCACCTTTGCACCTATATGAAAGGCTGATTGCTTCTACAATCCAGTGTGCCAGTCTCTGGCGAGACACAGGTTTGCCTTTATGGGCTGTGGCCCAAGAAACAAACAACTGGTCTGATTTTCTGAGACCAGCAGTCCTGCCCATACAAGCCCTTAAAGCTCGAACAGGGCAGAGACAATTAAGCTTCTGCTCTTCTGCTGAGGAAAAAGGAGGTGGGCAGCTATAAGATGACTCCATTACTTTAGGCACAAAAGCTGGATTGGGCCACAGACGCACCTTATTGTAGCCAGGGGCCCACCGTAAACAAGAGGGACTGACTGACCATGCCTGAAGGTCACTCACTCTCTTTGCAGTAGTTAAAGCTAAGAGCAGTGCAGTTTTTAAAGAGAGAAATTTCAATCCAGCCCCATCTATCGGCTCAAAAGGATGATGACAGAGGGCCTCCAAAACAAGAGAGAGGTCCCACAGTGGCCTAAAGACTGGTAGCTTACGGTGAGCACCCTTCATGAAGCGACTCACTAACGGGTGTTGCCCCACTGGTTTGTCACCAAACCCCACATGGCATGCAGAAATTGCAGCCAGATACACTTTAATAGCGGAGAAAGCTTCACCCTTGTCCACAGACTCTGCAAAAAACAGAGTACATCCCCCACCGAACACTGAAATGGGATAACATGTTTTTCTTCACACCACCCCTCAAAAACCCTCCATTTACAGCTGTAAAGAGAGCGAGTTGAGGGGGCCCTAGCATTTTGAATGGTGTCAATGACACTTGGGGGCAGGCCTGCCATGCTCAGATTTCACCTCTCACGCGCCAGGCCCACAGAGACAAGTGGTCTGGGTGAGGGTGATAAACCTCTCCCCTGGCTTGGGACAGGAGATTCCTGTGGACAGGCAGGGGCCACGGTTTGTCCCAAAGCATCTGGATTATTTCTGCCACCCACGGCTTGGATGGCCACAATGGAGCCACCAAGATCAAAGACAGTCCCAGTTTATGGAAAACCCCAGGGTTGACAGATGCTCTATTAACTTCCTGGTTTTCTCTGACGCCTCGTCCTTGGACCGGGCGCATAGGAGCAGATCGTCCAGGTAAAATAAAACCCTCATTCCCTCCGTGCGCAATGGCTGCAGGGCTGTCTCCAGACATTTGGAGAAGGTGCGCAGGGCTAGCGAGTAGCCGAAAGGGAGACGATTGAACTGGTATTGAACTCCCTTGAATGAAAAGCGCAGGAACTTCCGGTGTTTGGGAATTACTGGGATGTGGAAGTATGCGTCTTTCAGGTTTATTGACATGAACCAGTCCCCGGAGCGCAAGTATTCTAGGACTTGCCTCATTGTTAACATGCGGAAATGCATCACTGCTATGGAGCAGTTGAACAGGGAAAGGTCGAGAATTGGTCTCATTCCTCCCGATTTCTTCGGTACTACGAAGTAGCGGGAGTAGAAGCCTGAGAGCTCTTGTCCGCGAGGGACTTGGGAAATGGCGTCCTTGGACAGAAGTTCCTGCAGCCCCAGCTCCAGGGCCTGAGATTGTTCCTGTGATGTGAACGTCGTCTCCACGATCCCGTTGAAGGGAGGAGGAGCGGACTGAAAATGGAGTGTGTGACCGCAATGAATGGTCTCCAATATCCATTTGCTCATGAGACAAAGGCAGCGCCATTCTTGCGCGCGTTCCGACAGCGGACGCGTGTTTGAAGTCACGTGAACGGCGTCTGAGGACTGGGTTCGCACCCTTACCACCGTCGCTCGCACCAGAGAACTGGGAGCGACCCATGGAGGGCTGCGCTCGAAAGGGCGAGTGTGAAACAGCTGGAAGAGGCTGATCCGCACCGCGGAGCGTGGAGTCCAAAGTTAAAGGACGAGTGGGAGCCGGGCCCGTGTACGGGGACGACAAAGTGCCAGCGGATGGAGCCGCGCACTGTGTCGCCACGCATGGTCGCAACAGCGCCATGACATCCCGTCCCACCCAGCGTTGTGGGGGAAGTGGAATGTGTTGGGCCTGGCTGGAAGCTAGGGCTGGTGAGCAAATGGAATACGCCCGTACAGCTGGCCATGTAATATGACTGACTGCGGGAACATGCAGATGTGTCGCAGTGTGGGGAACATGTGTGAGGAATCGGCAGAGGATTCTGCAGAGGACAGTAGGATTGTGCTCTCTAAGTGACGTCTTTTGGGTTTTATTTCAAAATCAACATCATTCACAGAGTTATTACAGTCATAAGCACACACATTTCCCCCAACGAGTCATTTTTGTGGTTGCTTTCGGCGAGGTTCCTGCGACTGTGACTGCCAAGACGGTGTCTGCTGGCTCTTTTGAAACCGATGGCCGCCAACTCTCTAGTCCCGCTGAGGTGGAGCCGAAGCGGGAGGCCGGCTCTGTGGGGCGGGCGGTGCAGCTGGGTGCCTGAAGTTTCCGCGTCGTTCATCCCATCCTGTGGAGGAACGGCCGGAGTGCGAGGCTGACCGAGGGTGGACCAGGTCTCGCACCGTGGCTGACAGTTCAGCTGTCTTCTGAGCCCTCTCGATGACGCTCCAAAGATGGGAACCAAACAGAACGTCAGAGGTGATGGGGCCTTCCAGCATCTCCCTGTGCAGGTGTTCAGGAATGGAGGGCAGGGCCTTGAGCCACAAGGCCCGCTGGATAAGGGTCTGCCAGGCAGCAATGCGAGCAGAACTGGTGAGTACAGCAGCGCACAGGTTGAGAATGGCATCAGCAGTTTTAGTAATGATGGTTTTTGACTCGTCAGGAGCATCAAGCACTTCCACCATTTTGGAAATGCCAAAGGCAAGAAGGGCGATGTTATTTCCTGCAGCGCCGGTCTGGAAGGCGCGCTGGTGTGCGCGATCGGTGAGCCGCGTCAGCAGCTGGTCATGCTTAGAAGCGGGAACTGCTCGCGGGGCAGGGAGGTGGTTCTTGGTGCCAAATAGCGAGGCCAAGTCCGGCTCCAGTGGAGGAACGGAAGGCCAGCCTTGGTCGGAGAAGCTCTTGACCTTGATAATGGGCGCATATGTGGAAATTAGCGCCTTGAGCTTAGCAGGTTCGGAGAAGGCGGCAGACCAGCAGCTCATGGCAGCAGGGAAGCGCGGCCAGATGGGGTCTGGACAGCGCGTCTGTGTTGCCCCGAAAATTCCCGCTAAATCATCTGCTTCAGGCGGAGCCGGTTCTGGCATGGCTAGCCCCTTGTGGACCGCAGCCACGGAGATGATGGCAAGCAGCTCCTGGAGCAGTGCTCTAACTGCTGGCAGGGAGGAGCGAGAAGTCACTGGAGCAGAAGGACCCGCTGAGCGAGGCTCATCGACCTCCGTGCTGTCCAGGAGGGAAGAAGGGCTATGGCAGCCAGCCTCGTCGTACTCCTCACTGTCGATGACATCGTCCAGTCGGTTGAAGCCAGTCGGCTCCTGGCCGACGTTGAAGAACTGTAAGGCCTTGTCCAGCAAGTACATTTAAGCTCTTCATGATTGGCTGATGCTGAGATCATCCTTCCAATAGCAGCTAGCTTAAGGGCTAAGACTAGACGAAATAGAACTTTTCAGTCTCTCCAAGGCTGGAGAGCCGACATGTATGCCAGAGTTATCTTCACTCTGCGGTGGAGATGACGGCGGGAGCACAGTCTTAAGGACCTCACCCACCTCTGAACATCTCTCATCATAAGAAGCCCCAGTCGCACCACAGAAATCAACGACGCCATGAGGCCGAGAAGGCACAGGCAAAATCTGTACGACGCACGGATTCCTAACTGAAAACGTGCGACACACTGTGTGAAGGACGCGATCCTCTCTTCTGACAGCGAAACGCGATAAGAGAGAGAGTCTATCTGAAGACCCACATATTCTGTGCATTGTCTGGGGAATAAACTGCTCTTTGTCCAGTTTATTTTGAACCCCAGGTCGGTTAGATGGTTCAAAACCACCAGCGCGTCGCTGGCTGCTTGCTCCCGGGAGGGAGCGCAAATCAGATAATCGTCTATGTGAGAGAAAATTCTGATCCCACGAGTCCTCACTGAGGAACACGCCGCCTCCACACAATTGGTGAACACCCTCGGTGCTTATGACAGCCTGAAAGGGATGGTTTGAAACTTGTAGGCTGTGCCCCGATAGGCAAACCTGAGAAATTTACTGTGTGGAGGATAAATAGAGATGTGAAAATAGGCATCCACAAGATCGATCATGACAAACCAATCTCCTGGGCGGACGGAACGGCAGAGTGTTTTGTGAGTCAACATTCTGAAAGTGTACTTGCGTAAGTGTCTGTTTAACACACGCAGGTCGAGTATGGGATGGAGAGATTTCCCGTCCTTCTTTGGAATGAGGAAGTAGCGCGAATAAAAACCCTGGTGGGCCTCGTTGCTCGGCACCATCCTTATCGCTTTTTTGTCCAACAGTGAAGCGATTTCGTTTTCCAGGATATGCGCAGAATCCTCTCTTGCCACTGACCGTATTATCCCGTTGAAACGGGGCGGTTTTGAGGCAAACTGAAGCCTGTAACCCCCAGAAACTGTCATCAGAACCCACGAGGGAACTGCGCGTGCGCGCCACCTCTCGCCCCGCGCCGAAAGCGAGCCGCTGTTGGGTGACGTCATCACCCGAGCAGCCTCGACTCGTCCTGTGGGAAGAGCGAGAGGGCCCTCTGCTGGGCGCAGAGGGACCTGATGGGGTTTGTTTATTATTTTTTGTGGGGAGCTGTCTGCCCTTGGCTGAATGCCTGGCTGCAGAAAAGCAGTCTTTATTTTTAAACGATGCCCCTGAACATGTTTGCACACATTTGGGAACAAAGTGCTTGGTGACACTGACTGTGTGCTCATTCGAAAACTGAAAAGTGTTTGGTGACACTGCGTTTTCTGCTCCACACCCTCGTCTCTCTGAACCGGCGAGGGAGGAGCTAACAAAACTCCTGCTGGGTTGGGAACCACAGGAGTGTCTGAACCCTGAACACAGAGGTCTGTTTGTACCTCTGAAAACCTCCTCTTCTTCTGGAGAGGAGAAGCAAGAGCAGCTAGGATGTCTTCTTCCTCTTGCCCTTGCTGGGGTGAGATGAGCGGTTCCTGGCAGCTGCTGCTGCAAAAGAGTGCTTCCCCCATGGGCGAGGGTTCTCCGCCTTGTTTGGCTGACCACCTGCTGATCGCTGTGGTCTAGCCCCACCCTGTCGACCCTTTGCCGCTGAGGTGGCGGCCGCAAATCCAGGCTTTGGTGCCTGAGGTGGCTGATGGTTATGTTTACGAGGCAAGCAGAGACTGAAGGCCTCACCTTCCTGCTTTCTGCGGGTACTTGTCTCAGTCATCTTTTCCAAGGCAGGGCCAAAGAGACCTTTGGTAGTGGCATATGCTGCATCCATGACACAGAGGTGGAAAGTAACGAATTACATTTACTCACGTTACTGTAATTGAGTAGCTTTTTTGTAAATTTATACTTTTTAAGTCGTTTTTAAAATCTGTACTTTTACTTTTACTTGAGTAAGTTTTTAAAAAAGAATTGTAATTCGCTACATTTTAAATCATATCCGTTACTGAGTAAAAATAAATTGAAGGCTTAATAAATTAAAAATATTACGTGTAGCAGCGTCTGAACAGAAAGAGACACCTGCATGAGCGCCACGTCTAAACTGGGGGGGGGGGCTACACGCTTTACGATGAGGACAAACAGCCATTTTTACCGCAGTTTTGCTCAAAAACATCAGTTCAGTCCCTGTGATCCACTCGCTGTTTACCTCCTCTCTCCCTCCTCTCCTGTGGGTTGGAACCCGCACCTTCGCGCACCGGTGTGACGTCATCAGAATTCTGCTCGGTTCGGCAACCAGACTCGGTTCCGTGTTTGAAATGTGTTTCCTTACCGCGCACGGAAGCGGCAAAATTACGTTTAGCGCTCCTAAGAAGCCGATTAACAGCGCTCTGCTCATAAAACAGAAGACCTGCAGGCCTCTGTGAGTTAATCCTGATACTGTTCAGGTGTAAACAATGTGCTCCATCCCTGTGTTTGAACTCAGAAGATGCTTCTTGATGCCACAGATATGTGATGATTTAGCTTGTTTCTTTTTTTTACTCCAGAATAAGAGATTAAATTATTACAAAAGCAGTTCAGTGTAGTTAAATTAGTCATTCACATGATTCTAACATGCTGCTGCTGTGTGTGTGTGTGTGTGTGTGTGTGTGTGTGTGTGTGTGTGTGTGTGTGTGTGGGACTGCATAAGACAGCATGGCTTCATCAAATCCATGCATCCTATATCTTGGCTGAAGTAATGGCTCAGGAAAATAACTTATATTTCATAAATAATGACGTCTCTGCAGTGTTTATGATAATGTTTTATCTTATATTGGACCTATCTTTGGTCTGGGAGGTGTAACATATCATGATACAAGCCTTTTAAAATGTTAAAGTGTAACAAGAGGAGATAAGTGCATGAATTTGAAGTTCATGTTTGGAGACCAACCTTCACAGTTTGGAGGCTCACGCTGGTGAGGAGACACCATTAGTTCTAGTAACACCTGGGCTCCCAAGGCCTATTCTGACAGGATGTACGTTACGGTACCCTTAAGGATTCCAGTTGGATGATTGGAGGATTATTTAGGAGGATTGGGATGAACAAACTGGTTTCAGTGGTGAAGGGTTAAAGGTATTGGCTCGGCATTAAACTTGTAGAAATGCAAAATAACTACACTTTATTATCTATATAAACATGTACTGGGTCCAGTTTTTTATTTTATTAAGGACTTTTGTCATAAATCATTACAGAAAATCCAAATCCTCTCCTCCAGACAGTGAAGAACTGTGTTTCGCATACGTCACTCCAGCACGTAAAACAAGCTAGCTGCTGATGCTAATATTGTGAATCACTGTTATTTGTTTACTTTCATGCTCCTAATTATTACGTAAAATTGTGTTTACAGCTGCAGCAAAAGGTCTGAGCCATGTGTCTGTGTCCTACACGCATTTTTAAATAACAGGTCTGATCTAAAATAATAACCTACATCTATAAATCCATCTAGAACCGCACCGCTACTTCTGGACTCCAGACGAGTCCCGTTAGCATGACTGCAGCAAAACTAACCATGTTCGCTCCGGTAAGGAAAGAACAAGTCCTTTGGGAAAGCTACGACACGCACGCACGCACGCACTCACACACACACACACACACACACACACACACACACAGATAGAAAAGATGATCTCTATATTTCAACATTAAAACCTCAATGACATCCTGGATTAGTGCAAACAATGAGTTGAGCTAAGGAGTTACTCCAGCATCAGGAAGATTTATTCTGGTAAATTGTCGGTTAAATATTTTCCAGAGTTATATCAATAAATACACACAGCAGTAAAACTGTAGATTACTGAACTATATTGGGACACATGATGGAGCTAAGACCAGCTGAGAACTCGCCAGCTTAGAGCTCCCAGTGGAGCAAATGAAACATTTAAGAAAATAAACAAACTGTACCGATTTTGGTTCTGAAGATGAACAGAATCCTCCTCTATGTCCAAATCAGGTCGCAGGTCTTTTGAGTCAAACGGTCTAAAACATGTCTGCACCTCTGGTAGTGATATCCAGCTGGCGGGGTCGGAGTTCAGTTGAACTTCTCCAGTAATCTAACATCCGTTCTCGTCGCCGTATCCCAGAGATTTTTCTCAGCTACAAATCTGATGGACTAGTAGAGGCTTCAGAAGCTACATCTGATTGATGACACATTGTTCTCTGCTATAACGCTAACGCAGAAACAGCGGAGCCAGGCGTTGTTTACTACAGCTGTTTCAGCAGAGCTCCATGTGAAACGTCAACTGCTGCCCAGGGCTTAGACCGGATGTTAGTTTCTGTTTTTCCTGCGCCGGTCACAAACATCAGATTTTCTTACAATTCCAACCGTCAAAATCCAAAAACCTTTTTCATCTGAGGTTTTAATACACATTTACACATGCTGTTCAAACAAATTTAGCCTCTGGCCGATATCTTTAAATGAGTGAGTGAACCCACTACCAAAGATGAACTCTGCTAACTTTAAAAATCAGCTGCTCTTAATAAGCATTCAGGGAAAAGTCATGGGCTTGTGACTATAACCTAATTTATGTTACTAGTTTGCAGTGTAACTGCCTTTGTACTTCAATATGCATATTTGTTCATTTAATTAAAAAAACAGCCACTTTGACATTTACAATTGTGGTCAGAAGTTTACATACACTTGTAAAAAATATAATATAATGGCTCTACTGAGTGTCCCGTTATTTCTAAAACTCTGATTTTTCTCTGATAGAGTGATTGGAACAGATACTTCTTTGTCACAAAAACATTCATGAAGTTTGGTTCTTTAATGTCTTTATTATGGGTTAACAGAGAAAAGTGATCACATTTGCTGGGTCACAAATATACATACAGCAGTGCTAATATTTGGTTACATGTCCCTTAGCCATTTTCACTTCAATCAGGCACTTTTGGTAGCCATCCACAAGCTTTTGGCAAGCTTCTGGTTGAATCTTTGACCACTCCTCTTGACAGAATTGGTGAAGTTCAGTTAAATTTGATGGCTTTCTGACAGTGAGGGTAGGAGGGATCGGGAGATCGACAGGCAGATTGGTTCGGCGTCTGCAGTGATGCGGACGCTGAGCCGATCTGTCGTGGTGAAGAGGGAGCTGAGCCAGAAAGCCAGGCTCTCGATTTACCGGTCGATCTACGTCCCAATCCTCACCTATGGTCATGAGCTTTGGGTAATGACCGAAAGAACGAGATCGCGGATACAAGCGGCCGAAATGAGTTTCCTCCGTAGGGTGGCCGGGCTCAGCCTTAGAGATAGGGTGAGGAGCTCGGACATTCGGGAGGGACTCGGAGTAGAACCGCTGCTCCTCCGGATCGAAAGGAGCCAGTTGAGGTGGTTTGGGCATCTGGTCAGGATGCCTCCTGGACGCCTCCCCGGGGAGGTGTTTCGGGCATGTCCTGCCGGCAGAAGGCCCCCGGGTCGACCCAGGACACGTTGGAGAGGTTACATCTCCAATCTGGTCCGGGAACGCCTTGGGGTCCTGCCGGAGGAGCTGGTGGACAAGGCCGGGGAGAGGACGGCCTGGAGCTCCCTAGTTGGGATGCTGCCCCCGCGACCCGGACCCGGATAAGCGGAGGAAGACGAGAGACGAGAGAGACGGGCTTTCTGACATGGACTTGTTTCTTCAGCACTGTCCACATGTTTTCAATGGGGTTTAAGTCAGGACTTTGGGAAGGCCATTCTAAAACCTTTATTCTAGCCTGATTTAGCCATTCCTTTACCACTTTTGATGTGTGCTTGGGGTCATTGTCCTGTTGGAACACCCAACTGCGCCCAAGACCCAACCTTCGTGCTGATGATTTTAGGTTATGTTGAAGAATGTGAAGGTAATCCTCCTTCTTCATTATCCCATTTACTCTCTGTAAAGCACCAGTTCCATTGGCAGCAAAACAGCCCCACAGCATAATATTCCCACCACCATGCTTGACTGTAGGCATGGTGTTCTTGGGGTTAAAGGCCTCACCTTTTCTCCTCCAAACATATTGCTGGGCATTGTGGCCAAAAAGCTCGATTTTTGTTTCGTCTGACCACAGAACTTTCCTCCAGAAGGTCTTATCTTTGTCCATGTGATCAGCAGCAAACTTCAGTCGAGCCTTAAGGTGCCGCTTTTGGAGCAAGGGCTTCCTTCTTGCACGGCAGCCTCTCAGTCCATGGAGATGCAAACACGTTTGACTGTGGACAATGACACCTGTGTTCCAGCAGCTTCTAATTCTTGGCAGATCTGCTTTTTGGTGATTCTTGGTTCACTCTTTACCCTCCTGACCAATTTTCTCTCAGCAGCAGGTGATAGCTTGCGTTTTCTTCCTGATCTTGGCAGTGATGAAACAGTGCCATGCACCTTATACTTACAAACAATTGTTTGCACTGTTGCTCTTGGGACCTGCAGCTGCTTTGAAATGGCCCCAAGTGACTTTCCTGACTTGTTCAAGTCAATAATTTGCTTTTTCAGATCCATGCTGAGCTCCTTTGACTTTCCCATTGTAGCGTTTGTGGGCGTTTGTATCCAATGAGCCCTATATACCTGGCCTAAGAGAAGTCAACAGCTGTAGTCACTCATAATCACTCACAAGAAGTTAAGAGGCCATGCTATGAAGCTCAGTTCACTGACACGTTTCTAAGTCACCTAAATTGCTAGTTCATGTTGCTGTATGTATATTTGTGACCCAGCAAATGTGATCACTTTTCTCTGTTAACCCATAATAAAGGCATTAAAGAACCAAACTTCATGAATGTTTTTTGTGACAAAGAAGTATCTGTTCCAATCACTCTATCAGAGAAAAATCAGAGTTTTAGAAATAACGGGACACTCAGTAGAGCCATTATATTATATTTTTTACAAGTGTATGTAAACTTCTGACCACAACTGTATACCCCATTGACTTTTTTTAACTATTCAGAAGAGCCCGTCCTTGCACAGTCAAAAAAGTAACTAAGTAACTTTTACTCTGACTACATTTGAAATAAGCTACTTTTTACTTTTACTTGAGTACATTTTGAGGCAGGTAATTTTACTTGTAATTGAGTAAAATTTCATGAAAGTAATTATACTTGTACTGAAGTACAACATTTTAGTACTCTTTCCACCTCTGCCATGACATCAGCTTTCTGGATGTCACCTAGGCCTGACAGGTTTAGCCACAAGGCTCTCTTACCCATCACACGTCCACAGCCCTGGACTGCTCCTCTAGAGGAGCGTAGGATGAGATCATTCACCACGCAGATTTCATCCCATAAAGCCGAGTTAGGCGCCCCAGAGTCCAGCTGACGACCCATTTCCTCCAAGATTTCTCCTTGATAAGCTGACAAGAGAGTAACTGCATTGAGGGAACACACAGACTGGCCAGCATATTTGTACATCCTCTGCAAAATGGATGCCGTGAGACGATCCGTTTTAGATGGGAGAGAGATGCTGGATGATGCTGACATGGATCTGCGGTTGGGGTGAAGGTGGTATGCCACTGAAGGCTCCACCGTTGGGGGTTCGGCCAGCCCCAAGTCCCCCATTCCATGCACCTCCAGTTTAGAGCATCCCTTGGTGGGGAGTTTGCTCTTAAATGGGCTGGACCAGTAACGGCTCATTTCTCTCGTGCATGCTGGGACAGCCGGCAAGGGCTGCTTGGGTGGAGCGGAGGATAGTGGGAGCCTCTTACCATCATACAGGTCTCGTTCCACCCCTTCTGCCCCTTGGGCTGCAGGGAACTGAATGTTGAGCTTTGCCGCCGCTCGTCTGCAAACCTCGTACAGATCGGCGTCCCCCTGCGATGCCACCCCAGTGCTGCTAGACGGTCTAGAGCGTTGAGCTGGGAAGGTGGAATCCTCTTCCTCCTCTTCCATGTCCAAGTCGAGGAGGTCTGAGTTCGCATCACCTCCAGCCTCGTCATTACCCGCATCGAGCAGCCCGCCGTCCACCAGCCCCTCGAACAGAGGAGTTAGCGGGGGCTCCTCTTCCATCATATCCGCCCAGCTAGTGGAGGCTCGTGGCAGATGGTTGTCACCTGTATCAACAGGCGTGCCCGAGCCGAGGCCTGGGTCCCGGTCGTTAGCCACTGCCACTCTTAGCCTCCTTTCCCTTATCTTCTCCGGCATGGAGGAGCGGTGAGGGCATGTCTGCGGGTTAGCCAGCGATGCCTGGGCGTGAGCAGCACCCATGCAAGCTATGCACATAGGATGAGGGTCCCTGCCTGAAATGGAAGCCCCACATGACGCCGGGCACAGGCGGGATGCAGCCTCTTTAGCCTTCGGTTCTGACCCGTCCGTCGGGGCAGGGGTGGAAGCCATAGCTGATAATCTGACTCGTCGTGACACGTTAGTCTGAAAAAGCGTAGCAAGCTAGTTAGCAGGTGTAAGTCTGCAACTAAAGCTATATTACATATGAAGGGCAACTCGTCGTGACACGTTAGCTGCACCAAAGTAGCTCATTAGCAAATAAATGCTAAATAAGCACAGGACAAGCTCGCCTCAATGCGTTAGCTTGAGCCACACTCGCTAATACTTCTCCGTCAATGACAACCGAGTAGCAGTAGGAGCAGTTCGCCGTGACGCGTTGACTGTTCCTAGTGAAGTGTGACAAGTGGCTAGAAGCACTTCCAGACTGCGTTGGTACTGCGTTCGGCGACGTATCCTGACGGTACGCCTGGGAATAGTTAAGCAGCCAACCAAAGATAGCCTAAAAATCGCTGAGGGAGCAAATTGTAGTTTCTCGCGGGAAGAAAGCGAGAATGAGTAGGAGGGGTTGGTTGGCCGTGTATATACTGGGTGGGCGGAGCCTGGGCACGGCGCAACCAGTCTGTCAGGGACAGACGTGATGTCATTGGAGCTTCCGTAGTTGGTCACGCCAGGGCGATTCCCATAGTAAAACACCGAACGAAGTTAGAAAAAGAACTTTAAAAGTACAGAAACTCACAAGATACACACTTTGTCCTTTTGAATCCTACGGTTCCACTGTTTTCTTTTACTCATGAGCATAAAATCTCCCAAATTACATATTCAGAATCAGCAACGAGAGCTTAGAAGCAGCAATCAAAGGTGTTTTAGGTACAATCTTGAAAGTGTGAGAGGCGAGGATTGAATATAAAGTGAGTACCATTTCTCAACCAGTTCGTCTGACAGCAGTCCGCTAAGAACTTCTCCTCCAAGTGACTTTGTTGCTTCAATGAACACTGATGAACCTGGGAAAAACATCAGCAACATTATATACATATATATATATATATATATATATATATATATAAACTACTTTACTTTCATGAGTTTCAGTTTAAATTAACTCTATCATAATCATAAACAAACGCTCATGCTGTCATAGGTCGTTGGCAGTCTTCTTGGTTTTTCTACCTGGTTCAGGATGTGTCCTAAATAATCCCAGGATTCTGTCCAGCCTGTAGCCTGATAGCTCGGGGTGAGGGACTTCCTGAAGGAAAGATGTCACTTCCTCTTGTGTAGACAGTAACAGCGGAGACTTTATGCGGCTTCTGATTAAAGAAAAGTGAAACTCCCATGTAAATAGAGGAATAAGACACATCAAAGACCATCCGGATCAATTGCATTTCAAAAAGGTTGTAAACCAATTTTCAGATTGATAGAAAGTACAGCGGTTACCGAAGTTATTCAGAGTCTAGTCGATTTTTATGCTGTTATAATGCAGCCATTTGTTAAAATCAATTAAATCCATTTTTCTCTCATTAACATACATACAGCACCTCATATTGACAGAAAAACACAAAAATTTTGAAATGTCTGCAGATTTATTAAAAAAGAAACACTGAAATATCATATGGTCCTAGTATTCAGACCCTTTGCTCAGTATTTAGTAGAAGCACCCTTTTAAGCTAATAGTCACGAGTCTTCTTGGTAAAGATGCAACAGGTTTCTCACACCTGGATTTGGGGATCTTCTGCCATTCCTCCTTGCAGATCCTCTCCAGTCCTGTCAGGTTGGATGGTGAACGCCCATTCTGAGGTCCTGGGCACTCTGAAGAAGGTTCTTGTCCAGGATAACCTTATACTTGGCTACATTCATCGTTCCTTCAATTGCAACCAGTCGTCCTGTCCCTGCAGCTGAAAAACACCCCAACATGATTCTGCCACCACCATGCTTCACTGTGGGGACTGTATAGACAAGTGAAGAGCAGTGTCTGGTTTTCTCTTCAGCATTCGTAGGTAAAAGATCAACTTTTCTCCACACCTGGTCATCAGAGTAGAGAATCTTATTTCCCACCATCTTGGGGTCCTTTAGGTGTCTTAGAAAACTCCATGAAGGCTTTCATGTGTTGCACTGAGAGGCTTTCGATGGGCCACTCCGTCATAAAGCCCTGACTGGTGGAGGGCTGCAGTGATGATTGACTCTCTACAACTTTCTCCCATCTCCTGACTGCATCTCTGGAACTCAGACACAGTTATCTTTAGGTTCCTCTATACCTCTCTCACCAAGGCACTTCTACCCCGGTAGCTCAGTTTGGCTGGATGGCACGCTTTAGGAAGAGTTCTGGTTGTCCCAAACGTTTCCATTTAAGGATTATGAAGGCCACTGTCCTCTTAGGAACCTTAAGTGCAGCTGAGATGTTTTTGTAACCTTGGCCAGATCTGTGCCTTGCCACAATTCTGTCTCTGAGCTCTTCAGGCAGTTCCTTTGACCTCATGAATCTTATTTGCTCTGACATGTATAGTGAGCTGTAAGGTCTTACAAAGACAGGTGTGTGGCTTTCCTAATCAAGTCCAATCAGTGTAATCAAACACAGCTGGACTACAGTGAAGGTGTAGGACCATATTAAGGATGATCAGAAGATATGGAAAGCACCTGAGTAAAATATATGAGTGTCACAGCAAAGGGTCGGAATACTCAGGACCATGTGATATTTCAGTTTTTCTTTTTTAATAAATCTGCATACATTTCTAAAATTCTGTATTTTTCTGTAAATATGAGGTGCTGTGTGTACATTAATGAGGGAAAAAATGAATTTAATTTATTTTAGCAAATGGCTGCAATATAACAAAGAGTGAAAAATTGACTGGGATCTGAATAGTTTCTGTACCCGCTGTATTTAGTGTTTTTTAACAGCATTAGCAACAGGAATTAAAGGAGACTAAACAGGAGTCTCTGAGGAATCCCACTTTAAATTATTAAATATTTTATATAAACTCAATCATGATGAGAGTTGGGTAAAAGGTAAACTTTTCCAAGTTTTTGGATTAAAGTCCTTTAATTTTGATATAATCCAAATGTCGCTGAAGGTGAAAGAACCCTCTCCATCTTCTTATGTTGTTATTTATTAAACAGAGTAATGGAGACCAGGGGTTCCATTCATTATGATTTATGTTATGTTTCTGATTGAGTTACAGACAAAAGGTTTTGTTATTGAAGTTATTTTTTGTTGGACATTTGTAACAGATTCTTTAGAAGCAGAGGGACTGGCCACCCTTCCTGTGTAAAGAGGAAATGTTTGTTAAATGTCAATTTGTGTTTAAGTTGATCTCCAAAGTTTCACTCACCTTTCTGGTTTGTCTTCTCAGCAGGGCGGGGCAGCAAAGGGAAGTTTGTGTCCCAGGTGCTGCTTTTAAGCTGCTGGAGCATACCACTTAAATAAGGAGGGGTGATTCTTGGAGGAGTTATGTGAAACCTAGTTTCTTTTGTTTGAACTTGGATTTATTTAGTATGATTTGTATTTATGTAAATAATGTTTGGTGCCATTTATTATTTTGGTGGTTGGGTTCTGTAAATATTATTTAGTTATTATTTCTTTGATTACCCCTCTTCTTGGTTTCTTCCAATCAGTCACTTAGTTATAAAAGGCAGTGAGTGTTGGTGTTGGTGACAAAGCATGTTGCAATAAAGCCACCTCAACCTGATTTATTTGTTTGCCTCTCCTTCAAACCACGTGCCGCCGCCGGTCAAAACTGAAAAACAGGTGCTGCCCTGTTGTTTTTGGATTCAGTGTGGACTCGGGGCGTTATCCATTTACAAGAAGGATGGTTTTACTCATAATCTATCATGGCTGGGTGTATACTTTCTTTGTTTTAAATGTGCTTTATAAATAAAGTTGTGTTCGCTTGAAGAGTACTCAACCTGTCAACTACAGGCCCACTTCTGTCATGTTCCTGTGTCTACTTATGTAAAAAGAATTGTAACCCTTCTGTTATTGAAAGAAAACCATCAATGATCAATGAAATAAGTTGGCATCAGGGTGTGTACCACACCAAACATGGACAACAGAAAGCCGAGCACAGAGTTGTCCCAGGACATTAGAATGATTATTAAAAACAATGTTAATAGGAGAACTCAGCGGTTCAGGTCCATGGTGCTGTTGAAAGCAAATCATAAAAAAAAGAGACGAAACTTCACCAAAATCCATCTTGAGGAACAACAAAGATTCTTTGACGATGTTCTTTGAACAGATTAAACCAAACTGGAACTTTCTGGTTAAACACGCCCATGGACGTAATTTGGGGGGGGGGACGGGGGGACATGTCCCCCCCCACTTTTTCCAAAGTCAAGTTTTGACCCCTGCACTTTTTACCATCCAAAAACAAAATTATGCAATATTAAATAGCATGGACGTAATTTTGGGGGGGGCAGGGGGGACATGCCCCCCCCCCCCCACCACTTTTTCCAAAGTCAAAATTTGACCCCTGCACTTTTACCATCCAAAAACAATATTACGCCATATTAAATTGACACTGGTTGAGCTCTAGGACCAAGCGGAAAAGCCTGTTTCCCATTAGAGCATACTGTAAAGATACCCCCCCCCACACACACACACACACACACACACACACACACACACACACACCCCACACCGCGTGTCCCCCCACTTCTAAAGTGAAAATTACGTCCATGAACACGCCATCTGTATGATTTCCATCAGTTTCAGTAAATGACTACTCCCTGTTGTGATAATTGTCGTCGTCGTCTTCCTCCGCTTATCCGGGTCCGGGTCGTGGGGGCAGCATCCCAACTGGGGAGCTCCAGACCGTCCTCTCCCCGGCCACCTCCACCAGCTCCTCCGGCAGGACCCCAAGGCGTTCCCGGACCAGATTGGAGATGTAACCTCTCCAACGTGTCCTGGGTCGACCCGGGGGCCTCCTGCCGGCAGGACATTTCCGAAACACCTCCCCAGAGAGGCGTCCAGGAGACATCCTGACCAGATGCCCAAACCACCTCAACTGACTCCTTTCGATCCAGAGGAGCAGCGGTTCTACTACGAGTCCCTCCCGAATGTCCGAGCTCCTCACCCTATCTCTAAGGCTGAGCCCGGCCACCCTACAGAGGAAACTCATTTCGGCCGCTTGTATCCGCAATCTCGTTCTTTCGGTCATTACCCAAAGCTCATGACCATAGGTGAGGATTGGGACGTAAATCGACCGGTAAATCGAGAGCCTGGCTTTCTGGCTCAGCTCCCTCTTCACCACGACAGATCGGCTCAGCGTCCGCATCACTGCAGACGCCGAACCAATCCGCCTGTCGATCTCCCGATCCCTCCTACCCTCACTCGTGAACAAGCCCCCGAGATACTTAAACTCCTCCACTTGAGGTTGGACCTCTCTCCCGACCCAGAGTTGGCAAGCCACCCTTTTCCGGTCGAGAACCATGGTCTCAGATTTGGAGGTGTTGATCCTCATCCCACGTCGTGATAATTGATGGTTTTCTTTCCTTAAACAGAAAGGTACCAACGGTTTTCATCACATCTGTACGAGCTGACTGTTGAGGTCGTCAGGGTCTCGGCTTGTTTCCTGTTTTAAACATGAAAACATCTTTGTTATTAGTAATGCTTAAAGTCAAATCCCTCTGACTGGTAGAGTAAACACCAGCATCTGGCTCCTCTCACATTTACTTCTCCTCGTCTTCAGCATCGTTTGTTGCTACGGTGGTGTCTGCTTTCGTTTAGTTTAACCTGTTGCATACTAGCAGAGTTGGCCGCTGCTCTGTGGAATGGTTTCATGTAGAGCAGCTGAAACAACGTCCAACACAAGCATCCTGTAGAGAGCAGTTTACTTTACCTTTCCTTTGAACTTTTTACCAAAGATGGGGGATTCAGACACCTCAGGGACACACAGCTAGCTAAAACATGAATCCAAGCCCATAATTATAGAAATAATCTGGCAAGTTTATAACAGTCTTCTCACATCATGATGAAGCGGTGCAGAGCTTCACTACCCAGCATGCCCCTGTAGAGCTGGGCTGGCTGCTGGGGGCGGAATAGCAGGACGCTGGGGAAGGCTGTGATTGGCTGGAAGGGGATGTCGGTCCACACCTGAGCAGCGCAGAGGTCGGTCCACTCGCCACAGTCAACGACGCTCATCTGGACATCATCAACCTCAGATTCTTAAAACAAAGTTTTAAAAACATTTATAAGGATGGCTCCTCTCTCCTCCTGGAGAGATTTTCTAAATTTTAGATGCTCAAAAAATGCCAATTTGCCTGAATGGAAAAGTGTTTATTTATTTTTTTAAGGTTTCAATCATTTAAAGTAAACAAATGACAGTTTATAAACTTCAACAACTACTTAAAGGGACTTTACGGACTTTTGAATTTTTATGCTCGCGATTGCCCCCTCAGGCCAAAAGCGTAATGGCAGCGTCAATAGTAGGCTCGTGCATGAGGCGCGCATGCTGTACGTGCACACTCCTTAACGAAAATAACAGCTGAGACAGTCCCGTATGTGTGTGCGTGGGGGGGGGGGGGGGGGGGACAGAGGACAGGAGAACGCGCAGCTAATGAATTAAATAATTTGGTTCTGTACCTTTCTCTTCAGCACAGCCGACAAAGGTTTATGATGGGTCAGTCCTCCTGCATGCTCAGATCATTCCCTTCCCTTGCTTGAAAAATTGTTCCAAAATGAAAGTTGAACCCACATCTTTTTTATCTGTGAATTCAATGCCGTTCGGCGAGTCTCAAATAAAAATTTGGGCATCTTACTGTAAAAAAAATATACCATTAATGTAAAAAAGAAACTCTAAATAAACTATGTTCACATCCAGATCGAACCCAGGTCTTCTGCATGAGAGTACGACGTCTTACTAGGTGAGCTAAAGCGCCAGTGACATAATGTGTATCTGTAACTTTTATATTCTTGATGACACCTGAAACAACGCCAAACCAAAGAACGGTTCGGAGCAAAAATGGCTATTTTGTTGCTAATTTGCAGGAAATATCTAGAAGAAAGTTCTACAGAAAGTAGCTAAGGGTCCTCAGAAATGTAGCTAGGTTAGTCACTAGGTGCTAGGAACAGCGACAAAATCGCTGAGTTGGCACTACCTCACTCTCTGCTGCTAAAGCTACAGATAGCAAATGCTACGACGGGCTATGCCTGAGCGTGAACGCGCATGAAGCAGCCTGCTCGACCCGAGCATCTCTCTTTTTCTGTGGTTTTACAGAAAAACAGGCAATCACAGTAAAAATGCCAGGGCTCATTATACAGGACCAGGGCATTGCAGGAGAATGTATGAAGAAGACATTTATTATTTCTATACATGTTTTGACTGTCAAACTTCCATAATGCCCCTTTAATGAGATTTCTGTAAAGAGCTCTGGAAAAGTATTTCCCTTGTCTTGCCTTTCTTTCACATTTAAAGCAAATTATTATTCGTCAGAGGGCACCACCTAGAGGCAGAAAAATGTACTGCTACTTAAGGCCCTCGCCTTTCTTCTGTGATGACAGCTGAAAACAACGCCTCTCGTTCGTGAACGTGCACCTCTAGCCAGCCAACAGAGCTAAGACACATTGTTTTATGATTATTAATCTCACGTTATGCTGTTTATTCATAAATATTTATTTTAAAGACTTACTTTGCCACTTGGGCATTAGTCTATGTCCAAAAACGCATTGTGATTAACATCTCTGTATGTGTATGTAAGTGAGGTCTAACACTATTGGCTAATGCTTACCTGGGGCTCTATGGGTTGGAGGTCTGGCTTAGCAAAATCTATTTTTGACGTGTTACTCACATTTTTATCACAGTACAGGGTAAGATGATCAACTTTACAGATTTAAACAAATATAGAAATAATTACTGAAAAGGGAAAAACTCTGCATTTCTGCTGTAAATGTTTCAGAGCAGCCAGCAGATTTCAATATCAGACAAAGACAAAGCAGCCAGATCTGAATACAGGATCAGTGTAATTAAAGAGCAAGTCACCCCCAAATAAACATTTTTTTTGCTGATAAACTAAATAAACGAGTGTCTAATCGTGCTGCAGACAAGTGTAGTCAATAATTTGGCTCTTCAGTGCATCTTAGTTAAAATTTAAATATTCTGCCTAAAACTGGCAGTGTTGTGCCGTTGTCAGGTGAAAACTCTGCACTGTATTTTAATTTAAATCTGCCAACGCTATTGGCTAAGAGGTACACTATGATGTAAACTGGTACATTATGATGTCACAATGCTGTTGTGAGCCTGAGTGTGTGTGTACTTGTTAGCGGCTCCGCCCTCTCGGTCTGCCAGGCAACAGCATGTGTTGCATTTTTCAAACATGAAGTGGGAGTGGAGTTAGACTCTGGTAGGGGTTGACTTGCTCTTTAAGAAATCACTTCAATAGAATCTGAACACGGAAGCGAAAAGAGCTCAAAAAGCAAAATAACATGATCCGTAAACAGAAACTCTAAATCAAAACCACACGAAACCGCAAGAGCCCTGCAGAGGTCAAAACCGTGGACCGATAAGCTCACATAGAACGTTCAGGAAGGTGTGTGACCCTTCCCATCTGGACTAAAACATCACATCAACAATCTAACACGGTGCTGAAGTAATCATAAACACCTGAATTTGTTTGCTGATATGAAACATCTCAGTGACAAACCAGAACCAAGCAGGTTCATCTGGTTTTAAACACAGAGACTCAGGTCCTGTTTACCTAGAAGTCTCTCTGCAACTTCAACGAAGGAGTTGAGGAACGCCATGGAAACAGCATCCCCTGGTGGTGGGAGAGGAGACAGCACTCAGCACCAGACTTTTCCTCCTCTACAGAACAGTGAGGCTGATGTGAAGACCAAGCTGGGAGTCTGACTTACATTTGAGGTAGAAGAGCGCCACCGTGAGGCTGCTTTGTGCTACTTCAGTGTGGAAGTTCTCAGAGGTCAGCCGGGCCACGGAGTCCGTGTCCAGGAAGTTGGCTCGGTTTGCAAAAACAGTCGCTGCGATTTCATCGTCCAGCCTTTCTGTAAACAGACACAGAAACACAAATAAACTCCACCTTCATTCTGTGTGATGCTTAATCCCATTTACCAAAATGTGAATCCTCCTCCTCCTCATCTTCATCCTCCTCTTCTTCTACTTCTTTTTCCTGAGTTATGAAGAGCTCCAAGAGGTCACTGAGGCTATGTAAGGTCAAATACGTCACCTCGGAACTCTGAAAACACACACACACACGCAGGCACACACGCACACGCAGGCACACACGCACATGCAGGCACACACGCACACGCACGCACGCACACACACACACACACACACACACACACAGGCACACACACACACACGCAAGCACACACATGCATGCACACGCAGGCACACACACACACACGCAGGCACACACGCACACGCAGGCAGGCACGCACGCACGCACACACACATGCATGCACACACGCAGGCACACACACACACACACACACGCAGGCACACACGCACGCACACACACACACACGCAGGCACACACGCTTGCACACATGCACACACACACACGCAGGCACACACGCACACACACACACACAGGCACACACGCATACACACATGCAGGCACACACGCACACACATACACACGCAGGCACACACGCATGCACACACACACACACACACATGCACACACATAGGCACACACGCACACACACACACACATACACACATGCAGGCAGACACGCACGCACACACACACACACGCACACGCACACACATACACACACGCAGGCAGACATGCACGCACGCACACACACACACACACACACACACAGGTGAGAATAAGAAGTATGTCTGTTCTACTTGTAACGAAGCAAAGTCTCGCACCTTCTCAGGCAGCCGGTAGGCGGCGTTGTACTCCTCAGGGGTTTTAACACCAGGACTCTGCCTGGTGAACACAAATATTAGTAGAAGATTATCAGATCTGTGCTTTTTTATGTACGTCTGCAGCTTCTGCACACCTGTGTACGAGCAGCAGCAGGGCAAGGCCGCGCAGCTTCCAGGCAAGAGCGGTGGCCACATCCATGTCCAGGTGCTGAGTTGCAGGGCGGGAAAACAGGAAGACCTGCGGGGTCAGCTGGTAGGGGAACTGTGGGGGAGGGACAGAGGACGGGTCCACGTACACCTCTGACTGATGGAGGAAAAAGAGGGATTAGCGTAAAAATGAAATCGTATGAATATTAAGTCATTTAGTTGCATTGTGCCGCAAAATGACTCACAAACCTGAAAATTATGAGGTCTTTGAAAGCTTCTACTTTTAACTAGAAACGTCGTTCAAGTATCGATTTTGGGGTTTTTTCTTTAAAGGGACTTTACGGACTTTTGAATTTTTATGCTCGCGATTGCCCCCTCAGGCCAAAAGCGTAACGGCAGCTTCAATAGTAGGCTCGTGCACGAGGCGCGCATGCTGTACGTGCACACTCCTTAACGAAAATAACAGCTGAGACAGTCCTGTGTGTGTGTGTGTGTGTGTGTGTGTGTGTGTGTGTGTGTGTGTGTGTGTGTGTGTGTGTGTGTGGCCAGGAGGACAGAGGACAGGAGAACGTGCAGCTAATTAATTAAATAATTTGGTTCTGTACCTTTCTCTTCAGCACAGCCGACAAAGGTTTATGATGGGTCAGTCCTCCTGCATGCTCAGATCATTCCCTTCCCTTGCTTGAAAAATTGTTCCAAAATGAAAGTTGAACCCACATCTTTTTTATCTGTGAGTTCAATGCCGTTCGGCGAGTCTCAAATACAAATTTGGGCATCTTACTGTATAAATATATACCATTAATGTAAAAAAGAAACTCTAAATGAACTATGTTCACACCCAGAATCAAACACAGGTCTTCTGCATGGGAGTCAGACATCTTACAAGGTGAGCTACACTCTAGTAACATTCACAGTATCTGTAACTTTTATATCCTTGATGACAGCTGAAACAACATCAAGCCAAAGAACGGTTCAGCGCGAAAATGGCTATTTTGTTGCTAATTTGCAGGAAATATCTAGAAGAAAGTTCTACAGAAAGTAGCTAAGGGTCCTCAGAAATGTAGCTAGCTTTGTCACTAGGCGTTAGGAACAGCGACAACATCGCTGAGTTGGCACTGCCTCACTCTCTGCTGCTAAAGCTACGGATAGCAAATGCTACGGGCGATGCCTGAGCGTGAACGCGCATGAAGCAGTCTACTCGACCCGAGCATCTCTCTTTTTCTGTGATTTTACAGAAAAACAGGCAATCACAGTAAAAATGCCAGGGCTCATTCTACAGGACCAGGGCATTGCAGGAGAATGTATGAAGAAGACATTTATTATTTCTATACATGTTTTGGCTGTCTAACTTCCATAATGTCCCTTTAATGACTTTTTGAAATCTTTTGCTACTTTAGTAAAACTCCCATTTACATTTACAACGTAGCAGTCACATGACCGAGAATGCATAAGTCGTCTTAGCCCCAGGTCTTTATGAACACATGAAGAAATTATATATCAAAACATAGATATTGCCTTACTTTATCTAACAAGTCTGTTGTTTTTGATACGTTCAGTTTTCTTGTGAATTTCCCCAGAAGTCTGATATCTCGTCTCGTCTCGTCTTCCTCCGCTTATCCGGGTCCGGGTCGCGGGGGCAGCATCCCAACTAGGGAGCTCCAGGCCGTCCTCTCCCCGGCCTTGTCCACCAGCTCCTCCGGCAGGACCCCAAGGCGTTCCCGGACCAGATTGGAGATGTAACCTCTCCAACGTGTCCTGGGTCGACCCGGGGGCCTTCTGCCGGCAGGACATGCCCGAAACACCTCCCCAGGGAGGCGTCCAGGAGGCATCCTGACCAGATGCCCAAACCACCTCAACTGGCTCCTTTCGATCCGGAGGAGCAGCGGTTCTACTCCGAGTCCCTCCCGAATGTCCGAGCTCCTCACCCTATCTCTAAGGCTGAGCACGGCCACCCTACGGAGGAAACTCATTTCGGCCGCTTGTATCCGCGATCTCGTTCTTTCGGTCATTACCCAAAGCTCATGACCATAGGTGAGGATTGGGACGTAGATCGACCGGTAAATCGAGAGCCTGGCTTTCTGGCTCAGCTCCCTCTTCCCCATGACAGATCGGCTCAGCGTCCGCATCACTGCAGACGCCGAACCAATCCGCCTGTCGATCTCCCGATCCCTCCTACCCTCACTCGTGAACAAGACCCCGAGATACTTAAACTCCTCCACTTGAGGTAGGACCTCTCCCCCGACCCGGAGGTGGCAAGCCACCCTTTTCCGGTCGAGAACCATGGTCTCAGATTTGGAGGTGCTGATCCTCATCCCAGCCGCTTCACATTCGGCCGCGAACCTACCCAGCAAGAGCTGAAGGTCAGAGCTGGATGAAGCTAGGAGGACCACATCATCCGCAAAAAGCAGAGACGAGATTCTCCTGCCACCAAACTCGACACACTCCACACCACTGCTGCGTCTAGAAATTCTGTCCATAAAAGTGATGAACAGAACCGGTGACAAAGGGCAGCCCTGGCGGAGTCCAACCCTCACTGGGAACAGGTCCGACTTACTACCGGCTATGCGGACCAAACTCATGCTCCTCTGGTAAAGGGACTGAATGGCCCTTAACAGAAAGCCACCCACCCCATACTCCTGGAGCGTCCCCCACAGGGTGCCCCTGGGGACACGGTCATAAGCCTTCTCCAAATCCACAAAGCACATGTGGATTGGTTGGGCAAACTCCCATGCCCCCTCCATCACCCTTGCAAGGGTATAGAGCTGGTCCACAGTTCCACGGCCAGGACGAAAACCACATTGCTCCTCCTCTATCTGAGATTCAACTATCGATCGGACCCTCCTCTCCAGTACCTTGGAGTAGACCTTTCCAGGGAGGCTGAGGAGTGTGATCCCCCTATAGTTGGAACACACCCTCAGGTCACCCTTCTTAAAGATGGGGACCACCACCCCGGTCTGTGTAGAGACGTGTCAACCATGACAGCCCTACAACATCCATAGCCTTGAGATACCCAGGACGAACCTCATCCGCCCCCGGGGCTCCGCCGCTGTGTAGTTGTTTGACTACCTCAGCAACTTCTGCCCCCGAGATCGGACAGTCCATCCCCAGGCCTCCCAGCTCTGGTTCCTCCTCGGAATGCGCATTGGTGGGATTGAGGAGCTCCTCAAAGTATTCCTTCCACCGTCCGACTATAGCCTCAGTTGACGTCAGCAGCTCCCCATCCCCACTGTAAACAGTGTGAGCGAGTTGCTGCCTTCCTCTCCTGAGGCGCCGGACAGTTTGCCAGAACCTCTTTGGAGCCGATCGATAGTCTTTCTCCATGGCCTCACCAAACTCCTCCCACGCCCGAGATTTTGCCTCGGCAACTGCCACTGCTGCACCCCGCTTGGCTATCCGGTACCTGTCTGCTGCCTCCGGAGACCCACAGACCAGCCACGCCCTGTAGGCCTCCTTCTTCAGCCTGACGGCTCCCCGAACCTCTGGTGTCCACCAGCGGGTACGGGGGTTGCCACCACGACTGGCACCGGCCACCTTACGACCACAGCTAGCAACAGCCGCCTCGACAATCGCAGAGTGGAACAAGGCCCAGTCGGACTCAATGTCCCCCACTGCTCTCGGGACGTGGTCAAAGCTCTGCCGGAGGTGGGAGTTGAAGACCGTCTTGACAGGTTCTTCTGCCAGGCGTTCCCAGCAGACCCTCACTATGCGTTTGGGTCTGCCAGGTCTACGCGGCATGTTCCCTTGCCATCTGATCCAACTCACCACCAGGTGGTGATCAGTTGACAGCTCCGCCCCTCTCTTCACTCAGGTGTCCAAAACATACGGCCGCAGGTCAGATGATACGACTACAAAATCTATCATCGACCTGTGACCTAGGCTGCCCTGGTACCAAGTGTACCGGTGGGCATCCTTATGTTCGAACATGGTGTTCGTTATGGCCAAACTGCCACTGCCACTGATATCTACAGAGGAAATACAGAATCGCCAGAATCTGACTTTTTTTTTTAGACGTTGAATTTTTATTCTGTGAAATTTGATTACCAGAGCAAAAATTTCATCTGGAAAATTTCAACAACGGAGGGGACCTCGTCACTCGATGGATAGGGGCTTTTAACCAATCAAATGACGCTTCACTGATCACGTGACACCAGCGGGTGTTGATCCGATCGAGTGACGATTTCTTTGGCTTGGGTCACCAGGAGGTCGCCTCATTTGCTGCTGAATTTTTGCTGATTTAATTGTTCTGGATGAAATGTTTGCTGGTGTAAAAAAATTTCAAATACATAATTTCACTGAATAAAAATTCAAAATCATAAATCCAATGTTTAAAAAGTCAGATTCTGGTGAGACAATTTCTTCCACACAGAGCACATGTTACAACGCATTCCTTTAAAGAGACAATGTGTAGTTTTTACCATTAATTTCTGGAAATATCCATCAAAATGTTGAAAATGAATGAAATGAGGCCCAGTTGTTGAAAAATGTTGGCGGCTTTGTAACATATAACCAGGGGATTTTCCTGGCTCAACTTGAGGCAGAGGTGGTACCATCCTGACTGTGCGCCAGCTAGAGTTGTCACGGTAACCGGTGTAGCAGTAAACCCCAGTAAAAAAGTTGACAATAATAATAACTGTGTTGCTTTAAAAAAAAAATTATCTCGGTGGATTACCGTGGCTGCGCTGTAGGCGCGGAGACCCTTACCAGCCACCGTATCATCTGCTGAAGCTGCCGGCAGCACATGCGCACTTTGTTGTTTACAGCCAAAACTTTCTTGAAGCTAAAGCTGAAATAATGGCCAATGGAGGAGACGGCAGCGCTCAGGACATTTATTATCCCTCAAAGAAGACAAAGTGGGAAGTACGGGCATTTTTTGGATATTTAAAGAATGCCGAGGGACAGTTGATAGAAGACGGCTATCCTGTTTGCAGCACGTGCAGAAAAAGTGTCTGTGAAAGGCAGCAACGCTTCAAATCTCATGATATATCTGCGTGACCATCACCCACAACTCTACAGTCAACGCAAGGCAAGCTAACGTTAGCGCTTTAGCTAAAATGCGTGATCTGAGGATTTGGGTTGAGGGAGAATGCAACGAGTCGCTATATAAAGCAGCCGCAGCGCCGCTACCTGTATATAAACCGTGTCACGGACACCCCCATGTTGAAATGACGCTATGCATTACGGGGCTCCCAGGGGCAGATAAGAGTTGGTCTCTCTCCGAGAATAATTATGAATTTAACAATGATTACTGTCTGATGACATTTTCCCACATCTGCAAAGCTCACTGGAAGGACACAAACCGAGGACAATATTTTCCTGATATAGGGTTTATTACTCAAGTAAGGGTAAAAAAGTATCTGATTAGAAGGCTACTTGAGTAAAGAGTATCATCTGATCTAATATTTTTCAAATGATGACATCAAACAGACAAAAAATAAGAAGTTATGAACATATTTTGGTATTTTAAAGACTAAAGGGGGAAAATGTAAACAAATAAACAACATAATTACAAAATAACACATTTTAGGCCAAATTTAGACACAAACTGAGGACAATATTTTCCTGACATACAGGGTTTATTTAGTTGTCGGAAAATGTAACACTTTTAAAAAAATACCGCGATAATACCGAAAACCGTGGTAATTTTGGTCACAATAATCGTGAGGTTAAATCTTCACACCGTGACAACCGTAGCGCCAGCACATGCATACTCTGTGTATTCAACTGCCTCACTTTTTAAAGGCAAAATATTATGAAAGGCTCAATAAGATGCATAAGATTAGTGTTTTGTTCCCTTTTCCCCATCTGATATTTATAGTTACAAATATTTTTTAATATTTGACCTACATTTCAGTAACATTTTAGGTTTGTATTAATAACACTCATCTTAGTCAAAATAACACATACATATATCCAGTCAAATATAATGCATTTCATTAACATGCATTTGTATTGGAAATGGTAATAACATTTAATTTCTGCTGCTAACAGTGTAATGGTGGCATGTCTATTACGTACAGGTTGGCAATAATCGAGTTCCAATTATGTTCAAAGACAGAAGCGTTTGTGAATTATATACTACAACGGCTTGCTGTACTTCCTGCGCCAGCAGTAATTTATGTGACTCGTATCTGCAGCGGTTCTGATCCGTAGCGCTGCAGGATGCAGAATAAACAGGATGGTAGGGACTTTTCATCCGCTTGTAGAGTTTAGTTTTACCATCATCATATATTTTTCTGTGCGCCACTTGATCGTGAGACTGCTACCCGTTAGCTTTAGCATTAGCCAATCTGCATGTAGCTGCACTTTTGATCCCTAACTTTGGGCCGGTTCTGCCTTTGCTGGTTCCTGTATTTTCCTCCACTGCATCCAGATGACCAGTGGCGTGTCCAGATCTTTTAAAATGGGGTGGCCCGGGTGAGGCACAACTTTGTGCATGGGTGGCACCAATGGTTATGCTATTTTTGTTTTACCTCCAAGCCTTTTTTGGACAATGAAAAGCCTATTTAAAGGTAAATTAGTGTGGTGGCGCCTGGGGTGGCCAATCAGATTCCATGGGTGGCATGTGCTACCCCAGGCCACTCCCTGGACACGCCCCTGTAGATGACCACACTGTGCGCCAGTAAAAAGCCTTTTTCTTACATGTAACTTACTTTAGTTCAATAAAGTTCTGGGGAAAATAATAATTCAAAGATGTTGCACCAGTGCTACGTTTAAAAATAGACAGACACGCACAGACGTTTTTTTCGCACCTTTATGCATTAGCCAGCTAGCTAACAACTCCATGGCTCTTCCATATCAGAGCCCTGCTCTGATATGGAAAAGCCTGGGAGAAAATCAGGACGTCAATAGCACCAACCATAGATATGTACCAACTAGCGAGAAAAGCTATTTTTGATTTTTGTCTGCAGCGGTTTTAGTGCTTTTCGGTGCACCGCTGCTGATACAGCGCCCGTGTAGTGGTGCAACGCTGCAACTGCAGTTTAAATAACATCCTTTTAGCTGGGGGCAGAGTGAAATCAAGCTGGGGCGGCACAAAAATAGCTGGAGGCGGCCGCCATGCATTCGAATGCAGGAAAAACCCTGACACAACCATAAAAATCTGTTCTAAAATACATGGGAGCGGGTCTACGTCTCTGGGCGATGCCATATTAGATGCCATGTTTCCTTCTACGGGAGCCCATGAGGACAAAATGCATTTACTGATTTGTAACAAGCTGTTAAAAAACTTGTCATTCTTAAATGTTGTTTTACACATTTACCTCTTCACTTGTTGCCAGTGATTAAAGGGAGTCTGATGTGCTCGTTATTTTGCTAAAGCTTGCACTCCCCACGGCTTTTTGACCCTAATGGGCACCCTTAGTAAGGTCTTAGTCCAACACCAAATTACTGCTTGTTTGCAATGATGTAGGTATCTACTGCCCCCTGTCGCCAGGAAAACTACACATTGTCACTTTAAGAACAGAGTTACTCTTCACTTTAAAACAGGAAGTGAAGTCATAACTCCAACATAAAACAGCAGAGAAAACAAAAAAATACATGACTACCACAAGCTTCAAACACCGGTTCACTGCAGCTTATTGCTTTCACACAGTGAGTGTGTGCTTGAGGTTTACTCTTTTTTTTGCCCTAGTCCTAAAACATGCAGCTTTGTGCTGTCCCGCTCTGAAAAAGGTGGGAAAATACAGCTCTTTGATTGGCTAAGACCGAAAAAAGCTTTGATTCTGTAACTCTGCATTCAGTCAAAGCAGACACGTTTCTTTTAATTTTCTTCCACTAAAGGACTTTATCTGAGGTTTTTCCAACTTTTAAATTCATCCGGAGCTAGAGATTTTCAAACGGAATAACAACAGTTTAAAAAAATTTAACAAGTTCCTCTACATCAGTGTTCACTGTTTAATGGACAACACTGTAATGTCGCACAATGTAAGTCAGCTGGGAAATTCAGACGTCATAACATGTAGTTGTAAGCTAGCTGGCTAATGCAGAGCTAACGTGTCCCCTCAACAGAATGAAAATGTTAGCAATTTGAACGCGTTTTAAACCGGACAGCAAAGGCAGTGCAACGGCCACTTAAGCGTGCATACTGGGCATTTTGTGAGGTGGAATAATCAGAACATTTGGATAAAGGGGCAAAAAATGTGATCAGAACATTGCTTTTTAAATTTGTAGTCATCTCCTGCTTTGTCCACCATTACGACAGAGCAAAAACCTCCAGTTAGCTTGCAATGAATCCTGGGACAGCCTTTGCTAATAAGGATACACCAAACCTGTCCTTAAGATTTGGGGATTTGGTCGACGTTTTATCAAAATTGATAATATACCAGCATTTCCTGCTGTTAAATGAAGAAAAGTTTATTTTACATCAAAACAGCTATTTAAGGCAATGCTGCATTTATTTTGATAGTGGGTTAGCTAATGAGCATTTTGAGGGATCGTGAAAATTACACACAACTATTTACAATAACAATTTTGTGTTTCTTTATTTGTATTTCTGATATAAAACTCTACAGTTATGAGATTTCCCCTCTGACCTTCGGAGTATAATGGTTTGTGATGCAATGAATTATGGGATACTTTGCTGTCCCATGTCCACAGATGGATGCATTAATGCATACTCGATACAGCGGGAGGTGCAAGAACATATCCGGGAACTTTGAGCAAACTTGTCATATGTAGTTAGGACTGGAGCAGTACTTGGGCCAGCGTTGGAAGGTTCACAAGGACGTGAGTACACAAGTTCAGACATGGACGCATATTTAGAAACGGCTAGTGACCTTCACCAAATACTCCCTTTTTCCACATGTTCCAACACTTTCTATATATGCGCATCCTGTTTACCACCAACGGTGCCTCCATGAGCTGCAGGAAGGAGTAAAGGTTCAGGGTAGATGGGACCTTCCTCATGAGTGTCGAAGGGCAACGCTCAGGGGTCATTGAGGTCATGAGACCACAGTGAACTCTACAATGGAGGAACCACACTCCGGACAACAGAGACGATTCCTTCACTCTGCAGGAGAAACAAACACATTTTCTCTTATAAGCAACGACTGACTAGCAGCTACCAACACTACCTCTGATTTGGGTCAGAAAAAGGAAAAAATCTCACCCTAACTGCTTTAATACCGGGCCTCCTGTTATAAGAATAAACTGATATTTGGATCCGTACACATATGCCGTCTCCATCAACGATCTGTGCTCTGTAAACAACACAAAAAGCCACAAATAAACATCAGTTATCGTATTTGATCATGTTTATTCTGTGACTATTGTTTTAAACCACACAGTTTTCCTCCAGAGTGTTTTGTTTTAGTTTCTTTTTTTTTTCACCTCGAGTTCCCAGACTGCGAACGTAGCCGAGGACAATGTCCCTTTTCCCTCTAGCTGCTCTCTCCATGGACAGGAGGTCAGCGTCTGTGTGGACATACTTCACCTCCTCACGCAGAATGGCACTAGAGGACAAAGAGGCAAAAGCTGCTTTCTGTCCATCTCCAATTGTGTTTTATTCAATTTCACCTTGCTTTCAAAAACCAGAAAATTTACACAGAGGTTGGAAAAAAATGAAAGTAGATATTCTGATTTCAAGCTTTTCATGTCAGGACAGAATATCTTGGTAAAAGCCATTCAAGCAAGCTACATTCATAAAAATTGTTTCTAAGGTCCAACCCTGCTTCCACAGACTCCCTAGTCAGGCAGTCCATCCTATATATTAGGGCTGCAGCTATCGAATATTTTAGTATTCCAATATTCTATTGAATCCTCGGTTGATAAAACTGTCTAGCTCCCTCTTTCCCATCTGATATTTATACACTGCTCACAAAAATTAAAGGAACACTAAAGAAACTAGGGATGGGTACCGAATTCGGTACTTTTTAAGGTACCGACTGAATTCCATAGTACCGACTGAGCACCGATTCACGTCATTTCAAACGGTACCTCGTTTCGGTACCCGTCCATCATAACGAGAACTTGCCAAGACAGCTGCGCATGCGCAAGAGCGTTATGTCGTCGCTCGCTGCGAACCAGTTGTAAACAGAGCAGCATGGTAGAAAGAACGCACGCTAAAGCTTGGGTCCACTTCACTAAATGTGATGGGTAACTGGGTGATGATGAAACCAGCGACAACAATCTAAGTGAGACATGCTCATCTTAATCTGCTCCGGTAGGTAAATATAATTAGCTTGATTTGTTAGCTTCCGTTTCGCTAATGGTGCATTCGCTTTCTCCTCGGAACTCCGAATTCCCGACTAGAAGAACAGGAACGCGCTCTAAAGTTTGGCTTCACTTTACTAAATGTGACGGGTGATTGGGTGAAGACGAAACCAGTGACAACGATCTAAGTGTGAGGCATCATCGTTTTAATCTGCTCCAGCAGCTAAATAAACAGTTTAAGATAACGTTAGCTTGGTATGTTAGCTTCCATTGCTACCATTGTTATCAGCTAATGGTGTGTTCGCTTTCTCCTCGGAAATTCTAACTTCCCAGTAGGAAAAATCAAATGAAAAAAGACGGCAAAAGGAATGAAGATACACAGTAAATTTAGTTCACAGTAAAGATGTTTGCTTCAGTTTAATTATCAGCTTATAAAACTACAAGGACGATGTTAAAATACAAACAGTTGTATGTTATTTATCGTGATATTTATCAAATATTGTTATATATTGAGAAAAGTGTATATTTTATTATAAAAGAGAATTAAAATATGAAACACTCAAAAGTATCGAAAATTGGTACCGTTAAGTACCGGTATCGATTCGTAGGTACCAGGAATTGGTACCGGATCGATTCAAATGTCAAAGGTACCCATCCCTAAAAGAAACACATCAGATCTCAATATGAAGTTGGATATCTGTACAAAAAACGACAGGGCAATGTCTTAGGAACAAAAGGATGCCAAGTCTTTTAATGGAAATAAAAGTTATCAGCCTACAGAGGGCTCAGTTGCGTAGACACCCTAAAATCGGAGTGAATTGAAGACGTGGCAGGCTAGTCCATTATTTCAAAAACTTAATTTCTGCAACTCAAATTGCTTTTCAGTATCTTGTGTGGCCCCCACGAGCTTGTATGCATGCTTGACAACGTCGGGGCATGCTCCTAATGAGACAACGGATGGTGTCTTGTGGCATTTCCTCCCAGATCTGCGTGAGGGCATCCCTGAGCTCTTGTACAGTCTGAGGAGCAACCTGGCGCCGCGTAATGGACCGAAACATAATGTCCCACAGATGTTCTATTGGTTTTAAGTCAGGGGATTGTGAAGGCCATTCAATTGTTTCAGTTCCTTCATCCTGCAGGTACTGCCTGCATACTCTTGCCATACGAGGCCGGGCATTGTCGTGCATTAGGAGAAAACCAGGACCTACTGCATCAGCGTAGGGTCTGGGTTCAAGGATTTCATCTTATACCATATGGCAGTCAGAGCACCACTTCCTAGGCAGTAGAGGTCTGTGTGTCCCTCCATGGATATGCCTCCCCAGACCGTCACTGATCCACCACCAAACCTGTCATGTTGAACGACGTTGCAGGCAGCATAACATTCTCCTTGTCTTCTCCAGACTCTTTCACATCTATCACAGGTGCTCAGGGTGAACCTGCTCTCGTCTGTAAAAAGTACAGGGCGCCAGCGGCGGACTTGCCAATTCTGGTGTTCTTGAGCAAATGCCAGTCCAGCTCTACGGTGCTGGGCAGTGAGCACAGGGCCCATTACAGGACGTCAGGCCCTCAGGCCATCTTCATGAAGTCTGTTCCTGATTGTTTGGGCAGAGACATTCACACCAGTGGCCCTCTGGAGGTCATTCTGTAGGGCACGAGCAGTGCTCAGCCTGTTCCGCCTTGCACAAAGGAGCAGGTATTGGTCCTGCTGATGGGTTGTGGACCTTCTACGACCCTGTCCAGCTCTCCGAGAATAACCGCCAGTGTCCTGGAATCTCCTCCATGTTCTGGAGATTGTGCTGGGAGACACATTAAACCTTCTTGCTGCAGCATGTGTGGATGTGCCATCCTGGAGAAGTTGGACAACCTGTGCAACTTCTGTAGGGTTAAGGAATCGCCTCATACTGCCAGTAGAGAGCCAAAACTAGCACGGGTGGAAAACCAGCCGAAAAAGATCAAGAGGGAGAAACTTGAAATGACCTCTACACATTAAACCAGTCCGGTTTTGAGGGTTTTGTAATTGTTGCCACTTTAGTGCACCAGTCGTTAAGTCCATGAACACCAGTACAGCTGACAGTGATTAACAATGCCCTCAGCTGCTTAGTCAACTAGGAAATTATCAGACAGGTTTAAGTGATTTCATGCCAGGCCCAATAAAAAAGTGTTCCTTTAATTCTTGTGAGCAGTGTATTTAATAAATATTTTATGAAACAAAATTCACCAGTGTAATTTCATGTATTTCATTAACATGTTCAGTAGTAATGGAAATGCTAATAACATTGCAATTGCTCGTTCATGCCGCTTTGCGCTGTACAACATACGAAAGATCAGACCATACCTAACACAACATGCCACCCAGCTCCTGGTGCAATCTACTGTCATCTCCCGCCTCGATTACTGCAATGCCCTTCTAACTGGTCTTCCAGGCTGTACTGTGAGACCTCTTCAAATGGTCCAGAACGCAGCGGCGCGTCTGGTCTTCAATCAGCCAAAAAGAGCACACGTCACCCCTCTGTTCATTGAGCTCCACTGGCTACCGCTAGCAGCACGCATCAAATTCAAATTGCTAACACTAGCATACAAAGTCCGAGATGGTACGGCTCCCATCTACCTGAATCCTGTTAATGTTACTGTGGCCGTGCTCAGGACGCAGATGTCTGGAGCGCGTCAACAATCAGAGCTTTGCATGCGCAAGCTGGTTAAGGTTAGGATGGGGGTGAGGGGAAGGTTGAATTGCAAGAGGGTAAAGGTCACAATTTGGTTAAATGTCCATTTTACAGCGGGTGTCAGTACCGACGCTCTGGCACAGCGCATTGCCTCCTGACGCGCAGGTGCTTGTCTCCTGCTGACAGCAGGCTGCTGTCTTTTCCGAGGACTGCATCTTGCCGGTCATTATCAATTCAATTCAAATTCAATTCAAAAATACTTTATTAATCCCAGAGGGAAATTGATTGCTGTAGTAGCTCAGAATAATAATAATAATCAAGTCATCAAAGAGTTGTTGTATATTACAACGGCTGTTGGCAGGAAGGATCTCCAGTAGCGGTCAGTGTTGCAGCCAAACTGAAGAAGCCTCTGACTGAAGACACTCTTCCGTCGTCGGACAGTCTTGTGAAGAGAATGCTCAGGGTTGTCCATCATTTTCTTGATTCTCTGGATAATCCTTCTTTTCATTGTCTCCTCCAGCGGTTCCGAAACTGCCGAAACTCTGGCTGAGTCCTTGAAAGGGCTTGGAGTTCCTCCATCTTGTTGGCCAATGATCTCACATTGCCCATTATGATCGATGGAAGAGATGGTTTGAATTTCCTCTTTCTCTGTCTCCATTTTGCTCCCGCTCTGCATCGACGCTTCTTGCGTTTTAGCTCATTTGGGATTTGTGGCTTCAGTTGAGGCATTATTTTGGCCTTTCCAATGTTAATCAGCAGCTCCCGATTGTAAACCAGCTTGTTGCCATGGTTACGCATCATAACAAATGCTCAAAAAGTGAAAAAAAGCTAAAAAATAGCAGTAAAAGTCCTCCAAGCTTCACAGCACCAGAAACAGAAAAGTAAAATGTCCAAAAAAATGCAGTTTTTCTTGAGAAACTAGAAGAAAAAATGCCCAAGAAAAGGCAAAACTTACATTTGGTCAGCAGAGCTACTCCAACATGCAGCCGCCCAGAGCAGCGCAGTTCCGGAAAAACAGACAGCGACTAGTCGATGACATGCATAAAAAGTCACTATAGAGCAGTGAAGTCCACTAGTCGACTAGTTCATACAACCCCTATTGCTCCCCAGAGTGTTCTGCAGCATTATAAGCACAATCTCCTTGAACTTGGTATCAAATTTTCGCCTCCTCTTCGTCTCTGCACGGTTAAAGTTACCCTCGCGGTCTATCACTGGCAAATCAAAAGTGAGACGGATGACACAACCGCCCCCTGTGGTACTTGCTTGTTACCACATTCCACCCGGCCACAATAAAAAACCGGCCATTATTCACCTCCGGCGACTCCGACATCGGCCAAAATGTGATACCCGGCCGTTAATTGAATATAGGCCAATATTAGAGGATTTACGGTATGTACACACCACACACTTTTACGCTTCTGAGATGATTACATTCACTGTTCACATGACTAAACAATTACACATCACCCCCCTCACCCTCTGAATCAGGCAAACAAATGGAGACAAGATGGAAAAAATATTGGTTAATATCGGCCCGGTTTTATTTATCAGAACATCGGCCGATACCGATATTGATGCCGATATATTGTCCATTCTTAGTCCAAATAATGAAATAAGACTCCAAAACCTGTCGTAGTTCTGCCACGTTTTCCTTCAGTTGACTTCACCGTCCTTAAACAGACGAACCAGAGCTTTTGTTCCCCAGAGAACAACTAAGAAAGCATTTATTCTTACTAGAGACTGCTACAAATGCATTAAAAAACACGAGTAAAGTTGACTTTTATTTATCTCATATTAGGATTACAAAAGTACCCCATGTTTTTTACTCCATTATCACAAAACACATGTCAATAATTCAAAGTAAGTCCAGAACTTAAAGAACAATCATATCAAGTGTTGATTAACTCACAACAGGACTTCAGACACGATGGAGTTGACATCAAAGACGGTGTCCAAATCAAAACTCAAGAACTCCTTGCCTCCCCTGTCAACATACAGACATGGAACACCTCAGGGAAGGGTTTAAAACAGCGGTAACTAGCTGAGCCAAAGCTAATATAATAATCAAATGCAACATTGAGATTTAAAAAAAAGAACAACAAATACACTCAACAAAAATATAAACGCAACACCTTTGTTTCTGCTCTGATTTTTCATGAGATGGACTTAAAGATCTAAAATTAATTCCAGATACACAATATTACCATTTCTCTCAAACATTGTTCACAAATCAGTCTAAATGTGTGATAGTGAGCACTTCTATGCAACAGTGGCACAGGAGTTAAGTGCTCGCCCCGTAATCGGAAGGTTGCAGGTTCGAGCCCTGCTCAGTCTGACGCTGTCGTTGTGTCCTTGGGCAAGACACTTAACCCACGTTGCCTGCTGGTGGTGGTCGGAGGGACCGGTGGCGCCAGTGCTCGGCAGCCTCGCCTCTGTCAGTGCTCCCCAGGGCAGCTGTGGCCACATTGTAGCTCTTCCACACCAGTGTGTGAATGCGTGTGTGAATGACTGATTGTGTTGTAAAGCGCCTTGAGGGGTTCCAGGACTCTAGAAGGCGCTATATCAAATACAGGCCATTTACCATTTACCATTCTGCTTTGCTTAGATAATCCATCCCACCTCACAGGTGTGCCACATCAAGATGCTGATCCGACATCATGGGTAGTGCGCAGGTGTGCCTTATACTGCCCACAATAAAAGGTCACCCTGGAATGTGCAGTTTTGTCTCACAGCAAAATGCCACAGATGCCACAAGCATTGAGGGAGCGTGCAATTGGCATGCTGACAGCAGGAATGTCAACCAGATCTGTTGCTCATGCATTGAATGCTCATTTCTCCACCATAAGCTGTCTCCAAAGGCGTTTCAGAGAATATGGCAGTACATCCAACCGGCCTCACAACCGCAGACGACGTGTAACCACACCAGCCTAGGACCTCCACATCCAGCAGGTTCACCTCCAAGATCGTCTGAGGCCAGCCGCTCAGACAGCTGCTGAAACAATTGGTTTGCATAACCAAACTATTTCTGCACAAACTGTCAGAAACCGTCTCAGGGAAGCTCAACTGCATGCTCATTGTCCTCATCGGGGTCTTGACCTGATTCCAGCTCGTCGCCTTAACAGACTTGAGTGGGCAAACGCTCACATTCGATGGCGTCTGGCACGTTGGAGAGGTGTTCTCTTCACGGATGAATCGCGGTTTACATTGTTCAGGGCAGATGGCAGACAGCGTGTGTGGTGTTGTGTGGGTGAGCGCTTTGCCGATGCCAATGTTGTGGATCGAGTGGGCCATGGTGGTGGTGGGGTTATGGTATGGGCAGGCATCTGTTATGGACGAAGAACACAGGTGCATTTTATTGATGGCATTTTGAATGCACAGAGATACCGTGAAGAGATCCTGAGGCCCATTGTTGTGCCGTACATCCATGAACATCACCTCATGTTTCAGGAAGATAATGCACAGCCCCATGTTGCAAGGAACTGTACACAATTCTTGGAAGCTGAAAATGTCCCAGTTCTTGCATGGCCAGCATACTCACCGGACCTGTCACCCGTTGAGCATGTTTGGGGTGTGCTTGACCGGCGTATACGACAACGTGTACCGGTTCCCACTAATATCCAACAACTTCGCACAGCCATTGAAGAGGAGTGGACCAGCATTCCACCGGCCACAATTGACAATCTGATAAACTCTATGCGAAGAAGATGTGTTGCACTGCATGAGGTAATTGGTGGTCACACCAGATACTGACCGTTTCTGAGTCCACAGACCCCAATAAAGCAAAAAAAAAAAACTAACATTCCAGGGTGGCCTTTTATTGTGGGCAGTATAAGGTACATCTATGATGTCAGATCAGCATCTTGATGCGGCACACCTGTGAGGTGGGATGGATTATCTCAGCAAAGTACAGGTGCTCACTATCACACATTTAGACTGATTTGTGAACAATGTTTGAGAGAAATGGTAATATTGTGCATCTGGAATGAATTTTAGATCTTTAAGTCCATCTCATGAAAAATCGGAGCAGAAACAAAGGTGTTGCGTTTATATTTTTGTTGTGTGTGTGTGTGTGTGTGTGTGTGTGTGTGTGTGTGTGTGTGTGTGTGTGTGTGTGTGTGTATATATATATATATATACACACACACACACACACACACACACACACACACATATATTCTCAAATGTTCTTAATTTTATAAACAGCTTTGAACAGGTTTAATTTTTACTACATAGCCATCTTGGATGCTTTAGTTTAAGGTATTTCTGAATTATGCAGCTTTACAGCGTTTAAGTCACTCAATTTACCCATTTTATAAAGCTTATAGTAAGACAATCTATTAGCAATATTTCAAAGAGTTCTGCATTTTTACAGGATTCATATTTTCCTCTAGAATCTGCTGTTTTGAAAGCTTGGCTGCCCTCTTTTGGATGATCTGAGTATTACACGTGGTATGTGCTAATTTTATTAATTTTGTTTTTTACAGTATAAATTATTACATATAATTATGTATTTGTTATTATTTGCCAATAAACTATTAAATTGTACCAGTATATACCTACATAATAAAATATGTATTCTTATTACATACCTTTCAATAAACCTTTTTTTTTGGTGAAGGAAAAAAAAAGTTCTTTAAGGATGAGGTTTACATAAATAACTTGATTATTTTGAAGCATGTTTTTTGCTGTAGATAGCTTCCAGAACAGACGCTGTTTGGAGAAATAAGTGGAGAGGAAAAATATTCCTGAAGGACATAAACTCTCTTTCTTCAAACGAAGGCTGCTCTGGAAAATGTCTACAACTGGTATGGGAGCAATAATTTAGGACTTTTACACAGAAGCACACCAGAAAACAAAAAATCCATTTGAGGTAAGGACATTTTTACAAAAACAGCTGATCCTGCATAGATTTTAATCAAGTTTAGTCTAACTTACCGGAAAAGAAAAGCAGTGTGCTGATATCTTTCCTCTGTGCAGTACTCCTGAACCAGCTCCTTTTCACAGCTCACCTAAAAACGATTGGACAAATAATCAGTTATCTATTACATGCCTTTTGTGGAAACTATCTAATGTCCTTTTTGGCCAGAAAACTACAATAACCTTGCCAACCAGGAATCCATAATCCCTCAGAGCTTCCGCCGACTTCTCTAACTCCACGAGGAACAAAGAGATGGTAGGAGAGACTGGAAACGGGAAATAAATCCTGTTATCCTCAAATATTCCATAACCAGACATCATCCAACTCCGTCAAGACCCATATTTTATTTCTTAAATGTTTTCATATATTCCAATGAACACTGTTTACTCCCACTTTTATCTAAATTAAACATTGTGATGATTTCACTGAAATGTGAAAAGCAAGTTCTTCTTTTTAGCTTGGTTGCAAACATCAGCTGATACAGAAAGATATTTATTAACAGTACTGATAAAATGTCTATGAATTTAGGTAAAATATTAACAAACTACAGTTCTGCAGTAAATAAACCTGCATTTTTAAACAATATGCAATAACATTAGAAACCTACCGTTCTGCTCAAAATAGACGAACATCATCTTCCCCAAATGCAGTGTTTTATAAAACTCTGCAGGAGTGTATTCAATCTGATCTAGAGTGTATCCTCCAGAGTTCATCCATAACAGGAAAACACCTAAACAGGCCCACATCCTTAAGACAAAACTGAGTTTATCTCTGGAAAATTGAAATTACAGAATGAATACATTAACAAAAAGTTAAGATTAATAAACAGTTGAAATTGTGTTTCATGGGCTTTAAAGTTTCATAAAACATGATTAGCTTCTGAGTTTTATTAAGCTTTTATTTTGAAATTGAAGCTGTGATTATATAAAGATTATTTATAAACCTTTAGAGGTTCAGACATGTCATAAATCAAATATATCCTTATATTTGCATTCAGTTCCAATCAAACTGATTTAAATGTGCTGCTCGGAGTACATCAACCTCTGAAATTGTGATAAATAAGAGAGAAAATCATTAGAATCAGTGTGTTACCTGATAAAGTTTGAGTTCAGGGGCTAAAGTTTTGAGATTTCTTCTTTCAAAAATACGCTTAAAGCCGCACTGAAGTAGACAGTTGACATTATGATATTATTTAATATGTTTCCCTAACGTATAACTTAATGACAAAGTGTATAATTTGTCCCTTGTACTTGATGAAAACACTAGTGGTTTGTTAGCCGCCCGGATGCTAGCCCATAGCTTTATGTCGCTAGCATTAGCTTCGGTAAACTTGGAGTATTATAATAGTTTTATGCCCACTGTAAGTGCGCGTTACAGAAATAATTAGTTCGAAGTATTTTAGCAGTACATGCCATTTAAAAAAGAAATTATTGTCTGGAAAGAAAGATGCTCAATCCGCTACAATTTTGGCGTTATACTATTCAAGTTAGCATAGCATTTCCTGTTATTTTTACAAAATAAAAACACTACTGTTTTGAAAAGGTTTAGATTTAGATGAGTAAGCACAATTTAATTGATAATGGTGTATTGTAAAACAAAAAAGTAGAATTTTAGGATTTATAATTTGCTTAGCGTATTGATTATTAATATTTCAAGCTATTGAAACTCTTATTCTGAAAGGTAATGAACTGTGTACAATGCACAACACAAAGCGACTTTACCTAAACTGCGTTCTTTATTAGTAACACCCCTTTGCTTATTTGAACCAATCAAAACAGGGATTTGATTTCACTTCAACGATGGACCAATCTAATACTTGCAAAGGGGCGGTGCTAATAAGAGCTGACATCATTAAAAACTAATGAGCGGAGAGATTTTGTGGAAGCTGTGCGACAAGAGTAGCCAATTGAATTGGAGTCTGGAAAGGTGGGCCTGCACATTTTTTTTCCCTCAACCAGGAAATGCAGCTTGGAAACCGGAGAAAATCCGCGGCTCAAAAAGTCAGCTGTTTCTGAAGAAAGCGATAGTCACCGCGAGCCAAAATGGCGCCTTAGCAGAGCTAGTTTCATGAGAAACATGAAGGCGGGTCTAAATCCGCATCACAGCTGATTTGGAGCCCCCCCACCCCCAAGTTGTTTTTTTGCAGAGAGCAGCTTTGCAGACAATCATAGAGGGACCTCTCGTGTTTTTTTCTTTCTTTCATGTTAATTTTTTTAACTTGTCGCGATTCGGTTGAACTTTTTGACAGTTTTTCTTTTGGACACCTTTAGCTTAATTTAAAAATGACACTTATCTTCAGAAGAACCTACTTTTATTGCATTTTTTCTCGGATATGTTTGTGTTTTTGGTGAATTCAGCCCAGATCTTGGTGAATTTTAGTGTCGTTTATTGCCTTCCCCTGCCTTCATCGCGTGTGTGAGTGGAGATGTTTTCTGCGGCGGAGGATTCGGATTTGTTTACCTCACTAAAGGAGTCATCCGGAGATGCAATCACCCCAACACTGAAGCTCAGTTTAACCACCTTATACACCGTCCTCTACTCTTTCCTCTTTGTGTTCGTTTACCTGCAGCTCTGGCTCATTTTGCGCTACGGACACAAGCGCTTCAGCTACCAGAGCGTGTTTTTGTTCCTGTGTTTGCTGTGGGCAGCTCTACGAACGACCCTCTTCTCTTTTTACTTTAAAAATGTGATGCAGGCCAACCAGCTGGAGCCTCTGGCCTACTGGCTGCTCTACTGCTGCCCTGTCTGCCTGCAGTTCTTCACCCTCTGCCTGCTCAACCTCTACTTCACACAGGTGAGCCTCTTGCTCTGTGGGTGACCTGGTTTCACAAAAACAGCTGACTGTGCACTTTGGTGCTTATTGCACACTCACTGAGCCAGATTCCACATTTTAGTGACCTCTTGTCATGGAGGTCAACATTAAAGAGCAAATCACCCTCAAATCAACATTTTTTTGCGGATAAACTACATAAATGAGTGTCTAATTGTGCTGTAGACACGTGTAGTCAATAATTTAGTGCATCTTAGTTAAAATTTAAATATTCTGTCAAAAACTGTCAGTGTTGCACCCTATTGGAAAAAAATCTGCACCATGTTTGAATTTAACCCTTTAGGCGCCGTAGTTTTTCAGTAAAATAAGATTTTTTTTATATCACTTTAAAGAGCTTGTAGCTTAAATCTGGTTAGAGAGAGAGGAATATTGTAAATTAGAAAAATCTTCAGTATGAGCCAAATTTTATGATAGGAACAAATTCACTCACATAATTTGCATGTTGTGACGTCATCAGGTGGCAGCCATATTTGATTGCATCACATTTGCAGATTTTTGTTGGGTTTTTTTATGTTTTCGTCTTAGTGTTGTTATTGTTTATGATACAAATATACATATTCCTATGTAGATAGATATATATATAATATTTATGACTATTGGTGTTTTGTTATGTTTACTGCGTATCAATCAAGAACACTGTTTTTGGTGCTTCAGCATCATGAACACATTTCACTCATCCCTTCTTTGGTTTATTTTGTTTATTATGTATATATATATATATATATAGTCCTCAATCTCAGGCTTTTCCACAAGCCCCATGCAGAATGGCAATGAACGCTTTCATTTCTGGGACAGTTACATCGTACCAGTCATTATATCTGGAGCTAGATATCAGTTCCTCCCTCTCTAAATACTGGTGAGCATATCGGTTAGTTTCAGTTGTGATGAGGGTCCAGAATTCCTCATCCCAAAAAAAACTGACGGAATATCAGTGTGTTCTGAATTTGACAGATCCCTGTCTCCACAGTATCCAACTGGCTCATCAAAATGCCTGATCCACTTGGAATACTGTTCCTCTTCTCCCACGCTAATCCAGCCATCATCATTATTATTGTCACTGAGGCTGTGCTGGGCCACCCCCCTGCTAGCAGTGATTTTTTTTCCCGCGGTGCCTCCCCCTCCTGCTGCAATTCCCGCGGTTTACACAGGCGGGGCTGAATCGATCACCAGCGGAGTTTTCACCGGCCCGATCACAGCCACCACATCCCTCCCCACGGAGGTGACGCGGGACATCGGACAAGGTAAGGGCTGGATGGGCTGCTTGTGTAACCGCGTCATCGCTGACAGACTCCCTGTTGCTGCGCGCTGAAGCCACGCTTTCCGTCTCGCTAGAAGACCGCAGATCATCCTCAGAAAGGAAATATTCTTCCTCCGAATCCGAATCTGCCAGTACTAGACGAAGAGCTTCGTCAGCACTGAACATTCCTCTCGGCATTGTTTTGTTCCTCTACCAGTCGCTCGCTCTCACTTGCTCTGACAACCTCTGCGACTGGTGGGCGGGGTTCACATTCTAAATACTCCAAAAGTTTGAATAGTAACACACCCACAAATGCTGCTTGGATTGAAGTTACAGGTGTCTGCCACCCCGAAGTTAACGTATGAACTGCATGAGGGCTCGTTTCTGCTGCGGTGGCTTATTAAATCCAACATTGCTGCTTGTCGCAATTCTGCGACTTTGGCGCTTAAAGGGTTAAATCTGCCATCACTATTATGTGTATGCTGGTACCATATGATGTCACAATGCTGCCATGACCCTTTGTGTGTGTGTATTATGTATATGCAAAGCAACTCCTCCTTGTGGCACATTTTTCAGGAAATGGGTGTGAAGTTAGACTCTGGTAGGGGGTGACTTGCTTTTTAAGTGAGAATTTGAGCAGCTGTGGATTCCCTCCTCCCTCCCCAGGGGAAAATAAAGTCTCAAGAATTCAAGTTATTTAATAATCTTTAAACAATAAATAATCTTTCAGATAATTTAACTGTTTTGTTTTTGTAGTTTTTAGCTCAAACCATCTCATCTCTAGGCTGGACTGCATGGTGGTGCAGTCAGAACTGTTGCCACGCACTAAGAATGTTCCTGGATTGAATCCCAGCTAGCCTTTCCACATGGAGTTGGCACGTTCTCGTCACGCATGCGTGGGTTTCCTTCAAGGATCCTCCAACAGGCCATGCAGTGACTCTAGAGAGTAACGAGCAGCGATGAGTGAGATATCGAGGGTAACAGTAAAACCAATATGGAACTAGGGCTGCAGCTATCGAATATCTTTGTAATCTAGTACTCTATCGAATATTTTTTTCGATTAATCGAGTACTCTAATAAATTACCCTTTTGTATTTGTAAACCATTATATCAAATAGCATGTTATAATTATGAAAGACTTCTTAAAATGAGCAAGCAATTGCCAGTTATTCTTCAAGTTTTATTCAAAATTAGTTTTCAAAACTTCAGCACTTCAACTTTACTTCACAGTAAACAAATGGCTGTGCAAAAAATAAGTACACAACCTGAGCCGATTTTCCCCTCGTGCGAGAATCTGCTAACCTGCAAGCCAGACAAAAACTAGGAGGATAACTGTTGAAGTAGCGCTGCGAGCGGCTGCGGCCCAAACAGAACCAGAACCGCTCACGGTGCATGCGCAAACCGCTCGCCGGCTGTTCCCTATTAACACACGTCCGTTTTAATTTCAACACTTTTTTCTCACACAATAACAAGGATTGTCGAGAAAGCATGTTTGCCGTGGTTTTGTCAAATTATACTGATCACAAAACATTTATTTACTTTCTTTCGTTTTCCTCTCATAAATACCCGTGTCCTCCTGCAGCAATCCCGAGGGACAACAAACATCAATAACACAATAAAAAGTCCGACGTTTTGTGTAAAAATGCTATTTTTTAGCACATTTTAAGTCCGACGTGTTGCTACCAGATGTACGGTGTGAGCTGAAACTGAGCGCTACAAACGAAAAAGTCGCACAGTGTCCGCAGAATATATAGAAATACAGGCTAAAAAGCATTATCTTGTAGAGGCTCCAAATCCGCTTGCAGAAGAGACATTTACAGGTGCTGCAGCAGCATGGAGGATGTGGTGTTGTGGTAGGCTAAATCCATTTTACAGTATTTACACTGGAGTACGTTTTCCGCCTAACGACATGAAAAATGGTCCCACATCTGGACATTTTCTGTCTTTTTCGCACTCCACCGGGGTCCACGTTGTCCGCCATGGCTTAAGAGAAAGTTAAGTTACATTCGCTACTCGCGTGTGCAGTCCTGTGGGCATGTGCGTCACTTATTTCAGTCCGGGTGAAACATGACCACGGGCGACTGCAAAGCCACAAATTAAGTAAATATGAATTAAACGAATCCTCGAGGCAGAGAATTTGACTCGAGGATTTTTTGTACTCGAATTATTCGAGGTACTCGAGGAATCGTTTCAGCCCTATATGGAACCAAAACCCGTGGGGCACCATGATAAAACTATAACACAAAGAACTATGGTGGTTCTGATGTTTAAAAGATGGTCCAACCTCAGACATTATACACGTAGACACAACGTGTACTGGCGGTGTGTGGTGGAGCTGGCATAGCAGTGGGCCGCCATCTTGAATGGGTCCACTTTTTGCCTCCATTGCATTTATTTCTACCAAAGAAGGTGTTTACCCAACTAAAAAGCATGTTTTGATATGCTTTTTCACAAAGTCAGACATATAGTATGTAGGGTTGTAACGATACTAAAATTTCAAACTCTATTCGATACTTGAAAAAAAACTCGATACTCGATTTCGATACTGTTAAAAAACACCCATTTATCGAACAAGTTTATTCAAAAAATAACATCCCTCAATTTATATTGCAAAAATTAAATGTTAAGAATTAAGTGCTTAAACCTTTCAAGTATCAGCATTTTTTTAAAACGTGCATACAAAAACTGGTGAAAGTTAACACTTTAAATCATGAATTGTCTCACTATATATACACTATTTGCAGAGTGATGTTTTGCTGCTTAAACTCTGTTTAAGGTGCATTTTTGTCATAAGATGTAATACCATATGTTTTGTTCTGTACTTTTGAACAACTCTGTTGGTCAATAAAGGGAGAAAACGAATTTGTCCACAGTAGGACAAAGGTACATCTACCGGTAATCTTGATTAAAAACAGATTGACGCACGGCAGTGACGTCATTACAAGCGCCGGTTAGATTAGCCGCGGCTAGTCTGTTCACGCCTAGAAATCCCAGACTCGCTCCAAACGAACAGGGGAATCACGTTAATGATTCCTAACAAAACCTTTCGACATGAAGATGTTTTGGTGCAGATAATGTCTTATTTCGAGGCTGCACCATGGGTGCCCGTCCACACCCGTTATATGGATATACACTGATGGCGATTCGCCGATGGATCTAAGTACCCCGGGGAATCCAAGTAGCACCAAAGTTGTCCGCGTGAGTAAACAAACGTACTGCATGCTAGAAATGAAGTCCGGGTTGCAATAAACTGGAGTTTCCTTTAAGCACGTAAGCGTGAATATACAACTACGTGTCGGACTTGGTATGCTAATTAAGTTGGGCTGTGAAGTGCCTCCCAAATTCGCTGTTTATGTTTTTGTTTATTTATTTGGCAGACAAAACTTGGATCGGAGACAACTCGCGTGGGAAATTGCAATGTAGCCATGCGGCGTCTTCTTCTTTTGTTTGTCTGGGAGGCGGAGGCTGCTTTACAGCGTCTGGCTGTCGTGCGTGTCGGTGTACTTGAAGAAGGCTGTGTATAATAGTCCATAATATCGATACCACAGGGATGAAATATCTAATTTAGATACCACTTTTAGCATTGATTTATATCTAGGTATCGATTTTTTTTGACAACACTAATAGTATGGCATGATAATTAAAATATACATACAATTCAACAACAAAAAATTCTATTATAAAATCCCAACAAGTAGGCTAGAAAAGTCAATAGTAATCCTATGTGATCTGTTTTCAATAGTGTGCCGGTTGTTGAAACCGTAGGCTGCACAAAATGACAGGCAGACCCACCCAATATAATGGCGGTGCTGTTACGCTCTCCTGCGTCCATTGGCGCATCTACGTGTTCATATCTATAGGTCCAACTAGCACTAGCAAGGTGTACACATCAGTGTCTGACCTTGAGTACTGAAGGTTTGCTCAATCTGACCTGGAGTCAGTACAAAATCTAATGTCTACCCATTACTTTCCTTGGTCTGCTGTCATTCAGGCATCCTTTCTTTTTGATCCTTAACCTTACCACTGTCCTAACGGGTGTGACCCCGTGAGGAAAGTTGACCATTGAGCAGGGTTGGTGGTTTATCCCTTGAGGTCCACGTGGCAGGGGTGAGGAGTGAGCACCACCTCGCCCCTGCCATGTGGACCTCAAGGGATAAACCATCAACCCTGCTCAATGGTCAACTTTCCTCATTGGGTCACCCATAAAGACAGTGGGAGGGTTAAACCAAAATTGCAAAAGATTTGGGTCAAATATTCTCCCATATATGGGAAACTCCTATGTCTCCAGTTAGTACAGATCCTTTTTTGCAAAAACTGAAGTAACAATAATGTCAGTACCCCATGTATTGTGAGCTAGCTTGTTTTAGAAACTGACTCATGAGTCCCATACAAGAAAAATCCTTCCACTTTTCATGCAAGAGTTTTAAAGTTCGTCTCACATTGAGAAATGATGGCTTCAGTATTTGTTTGGGTAAATGCACAATCATAATGTGTGTTAAATGTGTACATGTATAAACACATTAAACTTAGCTAAATAGGAGTGCTTTATGTAGATCAAAACAAAATAAAACATAATGAGATTAACATCTGAAAAAAATAGAGTTAAACAAATGAAAGATTATTACAAATTTGAGTTAAAATAAGAAAACAAAAGATTTATATGAAACCAGCTTTAAATAAAAGGGTCTTTAGCCATTTTTTAAGAGTGTCCAGACTGTCAACACTACATGAGGATAAAGGAAGACCGTTCCAAAGTCGGGGTGTAACACTCTGGAAGGACCGATCACCTCGACTTTTATATCTGGTTTTAGGAAATTCTAGATGGTTCTGGGTGGTGGACCCGAGGGCTCGGTTTGGAGCATAAGGCTTTAACAGTTCAGTAATGTAGGGAGGAGATTGACCATGTAGAGTATTGAAAGTTATAGTCAGGATTCAAAAATGGATTCTAAAGTGAATGTGTAACCGGTGCAGACATTAGAATAGGAGTGATGTGTGCTCTTCTGTTTGCTCCAGTTAGGAGCCTCCCTGCAGATTTCTGGACCAACTGAACGCGGTCAAGGGCTTTTTTGTTAAAACACGTGAAGAGTGTGTTACAGTAATCTAGACGAGAGGAGATAAAGGCGTGGGTAACTATTCATGTTTGACTCAAAGAAAATCCCAAGTCTTAAAAAGTCCAAAGTTGATTGCAAAGCTGTTTCAAACAAGCGTTCGTCATTTTTGTTTTTTTGCTCACTCACAGTAACATTACGTCCACTAAACTGATAGAGCGCTGTGATTGGCTAGACACAAGACTGTTCAGATGGAAGAGATGGTTTGAATTTCCTATTTCTATGTCTCCGTTTTGCTCCCGCTCTGCATCCACGCTTCTTGCGTTTTAGCTCATTTGGGATTTGTGGCTTCAGCCGAGGCACCACTTCAGCCCCTCCAATGCCAATCAGCTGCTCCCGATTGTAAATCAGCTTGTTGCCATGGTTACGCATCATAACAAATGCTCAAAAAGTGAAAAAAGCTAAAAAATAGCAGTAAAAATCCTCCAAGCTTCACAGCACCAGAAACAGAAAAGTAAAGTGTCCAAAAAATACAGTTTTTCTTGAGAAACTAGAAGAAAAAATGTCCAAGAAAAGGTAAAACTTGCATATAGTCAACAGAGCTACTCCAACATGCAGCCGCCCAGAGCAGCACAGTCATGCGAACATGACTCGTGAGATTTGCTCTTTGAGGAAGTCGTACAATTCCAGATGGAGCTGAATGTTACGAGTAAAAAAGTCGCACAGTGTCCACCCCGCTTTAACCATGAGCCCTTCTGCCTACATCTGTGATTACAGCTGGAAACAACACCACTCATTCATGAACGCATACCTCTAGCCAACGTTTCAGGGTGTCTGAAGATCATGGTTACATAGTTGATTTTGTTAAAATGTTATGAGAGTTTGACTAAGAAGCATCACAATCTTAACAAGAGGTAGCTAGCTAGCTAGCTAGGTCTGCTTGTAATTTCTGCTGATAATAACCAGAATGTGTACATAATAATGCTACATTTTCGGCTTTGTGTGTTAAGGATTCTGAACAACGACAAAATATTTGAGATTAGATTTGTTTTAACAAGGGAGTAATCCTCTTTAGACCTAGATCATGTATGATAGCTGTTAGCTTGTTAATCTAGTTAAAATCCAACTCTCTTTCTTCAGTAGGAGGCTGTACAGAGAAATTTCTATAAGCTTTACTTGAAAAACTACTACAGACATATTTACTTCTTTAAAAACCAGACCAAGCTATTTCTGCTGGTGAGTTAAAGCTAGTTAGTTCCCATGATAGAATGAAAATGGGCTTGTGAAATCCCAGACCTTCCCTGATGTTTGCTGTTCAGTAAGTAGGCTTGACTCAAGCTAACGTTCACATTTTCTTGTGCTTTGACACAAAATATGTGCCATAGAAATAAACACACAGCTGTTCAACACCTGCCCACTCTAAGCATCAAAGACCAGCTTGTGTCTCTCTCTCAGAAGCACCTACACACTCTGAGGACTTGTAGCTGGTAGCACCACCACTGCTCGGTCACTGCCTGGAAGAATGATGCACGTGTTTAGTTTACATGTGGGGTAAAGAGGAAGAGCACTCGTCTTGCTGGCTGAGCGGCCGTTTGGAAACTCATGGTGTCATGTGACTGCTCAGTAAACATTGTCATTTATCCGCTTGTCTGGTCATAAAATCCAAATTTTAACTCTGCATGACTAACTCGCTACATGTAAGGCAGCAACAGAAACTCTTTGCTTTGTTTTTACTTAACATTAATCTGCTTTATTTGTTTATTGTTTCATTTAGTCTTTTCCAAGGACGCTCTATGGGTCAGAAAGAGCATGTGATTGGCTACTTGTGGGTTTTTTTGTCTGGTCTGGTCAGGTCTGAGTAACATCAGATTCATGTTCCCTTCCACAACTCAAAGAGATGCTTTGTCTGTGGAAATTATGAGTAATTATTACTTTACTGCTCTTAGAACAGCCGCATTTTTGAGAAATTTTCTAAGCTATGCAAACTAGTGATGCACCGATATGAAATTTTTGGATCGATACCAATATCCGATATTAGGATCACTGTTATGGCCGATATCCGATATTTGCCGATACCGACATACTGACATTAATGCTTCTAAAATCAGCAGATTTTGTATAGAATGAAAATTATTAAAGCTGAATTTACATTATTATGTACACACACCACACACATTTACGGTTCTGAGATGGTTTCATTCACTGTTCACATGATTAAACAATTATAAATCACCCCCCTCACACTCTGAAACAGGCAAACAAATGGAGACGAGATGGAAAAAATATTGGTTGTTAATATCGGCCCGGTTTTATTTATCGAACCGATACCAATATGTTAAAAAAATGACTAACATCGGCCGATACAGATATTGATGCACATATATTGTCCATCCCTAATGCAAACTAATCTGATCCAACGTGAAAAACTTGATGTTAAATCATGAATTAACTGTGATTAACAACATTTTTTAAAAATCTGGGTTCAGTTCTGCCAGCCATCAGTCCTGATTACTATCAGACCTGTAGAATAAATAAATCACTTCAACAGAACCTGTCTGAAAACATAAAGTAGGCTAAAGGATCTCAAAAAGCAACACATCCTGCCCTGTTCTAAAGAACATTTAAAATGAAAACTCTTTCGACCAAAACAACAGACTCATCTCACCTTCACCAAAAACATCTTGAAGTTGTGTGCATCCCATTCCATCTGGTAGAAAACTAACACTAGGATGTCATAGAACATCATACCTAGTCAGACATGGTGGTGGACGTGTGATGGTCTGGTGCTGCTTTGCTACTTGAGGACTTAGAACATTTACTGTAACTGATGGAACCAGGAGTTCTACTCATTAGCAGAACATCCTGAATGAGAGTGTGACCAATGCCCTTTAAACAGGCCGTTTACTAAAATGATGATTACTTTAGGCTAGGACTGCACAATATTAGGAAGACCTGCAATATGTGATAACTTGCAATAAATTAAAACTTCACTCAGCGACCAAAAAACAAAAAATAACAAAGAAATTTAAACATTTTTTAAATGACAAAAAATATCATAAAAATTGGGAAATGCTAAAATTGTGATCAAGAGATATGAGGAAAGGGAAAAAGAAAATGAACAAGAAAAGGCGATCAGTGGACCCTGGAAAAAGCTGAATCAGCAGAAAGAGCAGAACAAAGCTAACTCAGGTTTTTCCTAGCCATCCAAATGAAGAGTCGTTCGCCTCAGGGGCGGGCATCTAACCTATGAGAACCCATCCGATTGGCCAAATGGGTGAAGAGCTCTATTTGATTTGTCAAAACCTTCATGCTTCCATTTGATTGACAAAATGCATTTGACCTGATCATTCATTGCGATTTATTTTTCTGTTCTTTGCGATATGCATATAGCGATGGCGATTCATTTGCGATATATTGTGCAGCCCTGCTTTAGGCAAAAGAGTAATAATTTCTCCCTATAATCACATCTGCTCTTACGTGATCCGTGTGTGCTTAGTTTCACTGCCTTCTGCTTTTTAAAGAGCAAGTCACTCCAAATCAACATTTTTTTGATGATAAACTCTATAAATGAGTGTCTGATCGTGCTGCAGACACGTGTAGTCAATAATTCGGCACTTTAGTGCATCTTAGTTAAAATTTAAACATTCTGCCTAAAATTGTCATTGTTGCACCGTCGTCAGGTAAAAACTCAGCACTGCATAATTGAATTTAAGTGCCATCGCTATTGGCTAAGAGGTACACTATGATGTTAGATGGTACATTATGATGTCACAATGTCGTGAGTGTGTGTATTTGTTAGCGGCTCCACCCTCTCGGTCTGCTTGGCAACAGCATTTGTTACATTTTTCAAACAGGAAGTGGGAGTTGCGTAAGAATCTGGTAGGGGGTGACTTGCTCTTTAAAATCAGTTTAAACTGCAGGTTGTTGCATTAATTATCATCAGTAAAACACCTGCTGGGAATCTTAAACATGCTACAGCCAAGCCGTTCCAAACTCTGACGGGATATTTACTCAGTGCAGTGTTTCCCCTAGGAATTTTTCCAGCTGTGGTGGTGTTGGCGGGGTGGGGGGGTTATGACACGTCTCATCTTTATGTTAATATTGTTTTATTTGATGCACTCCACTTTGAACTGCACCAATCCAGCAACTGCTGCATTGTAATAACTAGTATTAAAGGTGAATACACCAGTATTTGCACAATAATAATTTCTGTTTTAAACTCTCAGTGACACACTTTGCAGGGTGGATTTGGCATTTAATTTTTCTTGGCGTCTGGAAAAACATCTTCTTTTGCCCCCTTTATTTGACTTTCTGCCCCCTTTATTTTGGTCCAAGATCATTACTGGGCTGGCCCTATTAAACACGTACACCCCTGCTTAGTAGACTTAATGGAGTATTTTTAAGCCAGTATAAAAATGACTGAAACACAAATTTACATATTTGGCATTATTGACCAATATTTTTGATTTGATTTATTTGTTAAGAACATCAAGATGCATTACAGTGAACATTATAATAAGCTGGGCGGACACTGTGCGACTTTTTCACTCGTAACACAGCTTCAGCTCTAACTGTACGACTTCAGTGCAGGGTAGATCTCACGAGTCATGTGCTCACTGTACGTCTGGTAGCAACACGTCGGACCTAAAATATGCTAAAAAATAGCAGTTTTTACACAACACGTCAGACTTTTTTGTCTTGTTTTTGCCTGTTGTCCTTCTGGAGTGCAGCAGGAGGACACACAGGGATTTATGGGGGTTGGATGAGGAAAACGAAATAAAGAAAGTAAATCTGTGTTTTGTGATCAGTTTAATTTGACACGAACACGACAAACACGCTTTCTTGACAATCTTTGTGAGTAAAAAAAACGTGTAGAAACAAAAACGAACAGCGTGTGTTATTAGGGAAATAGCGGGCGAGCGGAGTTGATGCAGGATTGCGAATACGCCGTGAGCGGTTCTGATACTTTTTGGGTCGCAGCTGCTCGCTGCGCCGCTTCAACCCTCATGAGGAACGAGATAAATATTAAACACTCCAGAAGTCCGTGCGACCTCACGATTGCTGATCGGTAGCTGGTCACGTGGTGTTAATCGCCTCTCGTAACCCCCGGTACACTACACGACGCTCAGCGCAAAACTCGCCCCGATCTTGTGGATTGTCGCACGAGTGGAAAATCGGCTCAAAAAAGTGAAAAAGTCTCACAGTGTCCGCCCGACTTTACTGTCTGTGTGTATGCGTTGATGCCTGGGCCGAGCTGACTGAGCTCCCGGCTGCAGTTTTGCGTGTAGGGAGGGGCGGGCGCTCTATCTGACTGGCCAATCACAGAGCGTGAAGACAGTCAGTTACCCAATGAGAATTTCATTCAGCACGATTACAGATATTTCCGAGTTTTACACTAGTTTCTTGCTCGTATTCGTCAAAAATGCTTTATCCGTACGCTCATAGCTGTAACCACCCTGCCCTGCCTCCTCCTCCTTGCTACCTGCCGGCTGTGATCACAAGCAACAACACAGTAGTTCCTGCTGCTTCTTTGGGAAACGGCGCAAAAAAAAAAAAAAAAAAAAAAAAAACATCAATAAAACGGGATGTTGTAGGCGTGGCGGTGGGATTTCAGCCGTGGCGGCCCGCCACAGCAACGCCTATGTAAGGGAAACCCTGCAGTGATTGTGGCTTTATTGATGAGCAGCACTAGGTTAAGGTTAAGTCATGTATGTGTGGAAATGGCTGTTTTCGGATGAGTCAGGCACAAGTCCAGTGATTTACTTCCCTTTGTTTCCACTGTTTACTACAAAGAAAACACAATCATGTGCAAAAATGTGTTGGTAAAAATCTTTTGCTCATAAACTAGACAGCCTTGTGTTGCTGTGTTGGCAGGTTGCTTCATCACTTGGTTACAAATTACCTTGTTCTGGTATCCTTTCAGGAGGCTGGCTGGTCATGTGTGTGTAGTTGCTGGTTTGAACTGAATGTCGACAGGGTTGAGCACTTTTTGTGGTAACTATACACCCAATTTATCAGGTGCACCTTACTAATATCCAGATTCCCTTCAAAAGTGCCCCAATTTTATTAAAGGTGTGGTTCACTGAAAAACATATTTTAATTATTTCTGATTATAATTGGTCAATCTGACTTTTTCATGCAGGCTGAACATGAAAATAGTATTGTACACCTATATCCTGCATTAGCTTCTGTTAGAAAATAGATGGTGAAACTCTAGGATTTGAAACGCCTGACAGATCTACATCACACTGTCACTTAAAGGCATATTTTGCAACATTTTCATATTTTAAATTATTTTCTTGAGCCACTACGTGCTAAAATGACCCTTTACAGGGTTAATCAAATGTCACCCAAACCTTATCATCTCCTGTGACCAGAGTATTCCACTTGCAACTTCAGAGTTGCTGGTCTAGTATTTTGGTAAATGAAGCTCAATCAATCAATCAAAGCTTTATTTATAAAGCGCCTTCCGCAACCCTATCGGGAAGCCCAAGGCGCTGAACATGGTACAAGAGAAAGTTAAATATGGTGAATATATCGAAAAAAAGGTAAAACGCAAGGTTCCATTGCATAAGGAGGACGAGCAGCTCGCTGCATGCACCCGCGCGAGCGCCATCTCAACTCCCAACTCCAACAAGAGTAACTGTTTGTTTTTTAAGCTGGCATACTTGGCGCTGCAGTCTGGTTCTAGCACGTTTCCTGCATGTTTTAGATCATGAACACAGCTGATTTGTTTAATTTTGTGATGAATCACTCTTGTAGACACTAAGGAAGGCTGGGGAGACATTTCAGCTGTTAGATTAAGGTGGTATAAAAACCAACTCTCCGCAAGGATATAGGCTTTGCTTTCAGTTCTACAAACTGACACTAGGGGGTGCTAAAAGCAAGCCAAAACTGCCTTGTCTCCCTTTAACATTCATGGACTCACCCAACTTCACTCGTGACAGGGAAGGTCGTTGTTGGTTTAGCGTCCAGGAATCCTCAGAGAACATCTCAGGTAGTAGAAGCTAACCGTTAGCATTAGCAGCTCCACCACACATTAGAACTCTTTCAGGCTTGTGTTATTTATAGAGATAAAACATCAGCGTTGCAGAGCAAACAGAGTCAGTGGTAGAGTCGTGTTGCTGTTAGCCAATCAGAGAAGAGATGTTTAAATATCAGGAAATAAGACTGCAAATCCTGCCGTGTTCAGCTCAACACTGATGTGGCTCACTTCTAGTTCCTGAAACAGGCACACCAAAGCTTTTTTGCCCCAGAGAATGACCTATAAGGCATTCTGCTAGAGGCCGCTGCTAATGTATTGATTAAACGGGTGATTCACATCTTTAAATTTTCATATTTGGTGTTCTTTGGAACTACATAGTGTGACTTCATCACCATTGTCTGTCATTTTTTAAAAACTGTCCAGGTAAAGGGCAAATGCGGTTTAGATTAGAAACAAACTCACTTCAAAAAAATGAAAAAGTTACTCAAATCTGTCGTATTTGACGCATGTCCTTCTAAAGAGCTCTACCTTCTAATCAGGATTGGTACGTTCCTCAAAAACCTGCTGTACTTTGTCTACAGTCACTGGCTGTACTGAATCATATGTCTTTTGCCCCCTGGTGGAGAACCAAAATACTGTTTGTGGCACATTTATATTAATTTTTCCGTATTTGAATACTTAAACAATAATTCTTTACCTTCTTTGTCATGTTTTTCTTGTGCTTCATCTTTGTCTTATTATTATAAAATAAACATTTCAGCTAAACAAAATATGCATTTTTGATTCATGTTTCACTTGTCAGCCTTGAATGATTAATTAATTATTACAAGAACAATTGCTTCAGACTATGTTTCTGACCAAAGATGTTGATTCTTGGTGTTGGTCATCTTGCTTTCCTTGTTTGAAGACACACTTCCAGGGGCGTGTCCAGGGAGTGGCCTGGGGTAGCACATGCCACCCTTAGAATCTGATTGGCCACCCCAGGTGCCACCCTACTAAGTTCCAGTTTAAATTGACTTTACATTGTCAATTCAATTCAATTCAAAAATACTTTATTAATTCCAGAGGGAAATTGATTTATTAATCCCAGAGGGAAATTGATTAAGTCGACAAAAGGCTTGAGTTGTAAACTCCAAAAATAGTGTGTGGTAGCATGCACCTTTAACATTGTCTTCTAGCCCAGGCATACAGAACATTTCTATAGTGTTAATATTATTTATTATTTTTTCATATTCACATAAATAGTATTTAGAGTCCCACTCAACTCCAGTTGGTGGCAATAATGCAACAAGAAGTGACTTGCTAACCACCACAAAACTAGAAGATGAATAGAAAAAAATGGTGATTGTGCAATGTGAAACTCCAAAATTCACTAGAAAGTAAATAACTAAATAAACTATTTGTGTAAATAAATAAATAAATAAGCATAACCATTGGTGCCACCCATGCATAAACAAGTGCCCCACATGGGCCACCCCATTTTAAAAGTCCTGGACACGGCTCTGGACACTTCAGCTTTATGTTTGCTAACTCCACTGACTCACAGGAATCTCCCTGAGCTACGTGAAGTTCACACTCTGTTTCTACTAACCGTCCTTCACTTCCCAAGTTTCTTTGCCTCGACGTGTGAAAGTAATTTGCAGCTTTTTTGTACGATAAAACAAAATAAGTGCACTTTTTAAAGCTTCTTATTTCTCTTTTTTCAGGTGATGTTCAAAGCTAAAGCCAAGTATTCACCAGAGCTCACCAGATATAAGTGAGTCCTTTGCTGAGTCATGATCTACAGATTCAGTGTTTGGTTTGATGTGACTTAGGTCCATTTCTTATGTTCTGTCTCCCTGCAGGGTTCCTCTTCGTCTGTTCTTCCTGTGTGTCAGCGTATTTTTCCTGGTGGTGAATTTAACTTGTGCAGTGCCAGTCCAAGGAGCACTGGAGGACTCTAAACCACCAAGGTGAGCAGACATTCATGATTACGTATTTTTCTTTATCTATCTGAATATGTTGTTACAAGTTTTGCTCTTTCTCTGTGCAGCGATAGCAGGGTCAGACACGCAGTGTTGGCCCGGGTTCTGATCAACGACAGTCTGTTTGTGCTGTGTGCCATATCTCTGGCCGTGTGCATCTTCAAGACCGCCAAGATGTCGTCAGCCAATGTTTACCTCGAGTCCAAGGTAGAAGAAAGGATGTGGTTAGATGTTTAGAGCTGTTTTTATGACACAGCATAGGCTCTTGCCAAACAAAATAGATTTTTTGTGAAAAGATTTTTAACATCTGGAGAAACTGATGAGTTCTGACTGGAACATTGTCTACAAAGGTTTTTATGTTTGTAGCAATAAAATTAGCGCTCACTTTTCTCCGCATTCAGATTTTCATGCCTTCACCTTTCAGACATCTTGTCTCTTAAAATATATTGGTCACTGGATCTTGTCTACGTCTGTCCATACATGAGGCATCTATCTGTTGGCGGGTGTCTGTTACCAGACCCTAACCCGTGTCTTTGGGGTTTTCTTATTGTTAGGTGATCAAACCTGTATAGGGAGCCTAATAAGCTTGGTTTATGCTTGACGCATTCACTTTCCGCTTGGTGATGCGGCTCGCGGATGGAACGCGCTTCACAAACTGCAGCGTTTATGGTTCATGCGGCTTGTCTCTGCGGTGAGCCAATATTCTCCCAAACTGTAGGGGGCAGCATGGAGCTCTACGGCATGCTTCCAACACTACACCATAGTAGAAGTAGAAATTACTGTTGTTTACAACATGGCATTCCAGCATTTTTTAACAGCTTCCTCATCTTTTCCGACAGTGCGAGCTATTTTTCTCCAAGAATTATTAACAACATGTTGATCACGGTGATCTTTGAGAGCTGAATCATACAAATGTCTGTATTTACGGACCTCTGCCATACTAGTTCTTGCCAGTCCGCCATGTTTTTCCGCGTCCGACCGTCCGCGTGATTAGAAAATTTTGATATGCTACTTTTAACATTTCTTTGTGTGATTTTGATGCTGCAATATTTTGGGGAACTAAATAAATAATTACTTTTCCCGTGTAACACGTGACCATGAGTAGTCAATGCAAAACTTGCCTCCATTGTTTAGTAATTAGATGATCTTAATCAACCAATTATTTGGCAGCAGATGTCAGTAGGTGGTTGATGAATTCAAAAACCTAATTTCTGTTCTATATAGTGATAGTTGCAGGTCCGTTTGCCAGTTCTTGAGCTTGTTGTGTCATGTTCTGAATCTTCCTCCAGGGAACATCAGTGTGCCAAGCGACCGCTGTAGGAGCCGTGGTGATTCTTCTCTACACTTCCAGAGCCTGTTACAACCTAGTGGTGGTGGCCCTTTCACCTCAGGACAGACCCAGTCCCTTTAATTATGGCTGGTACAGCGTCTCTGATCAGGTGAATTACTAAATATAGATGGATCTATAACAACCAGAGAAGATGGAGGTTGTATACAAGCGATCTTAGTAGATTTGGCAGTACTATGCTTAAGGGTTAAGGGCTTTGTTTGGCTATAAATAACCATATGTCTGCCTTTGTGTATCCTGACTTACATCAGACAAGGCTCAGACTATCAGACAGACAGCATATTTTACCAGATTTTATTGTGTTTGCAGGTCTTTATTGAATATTATAAACAATACAACACTTAATACGAGCACCATTCAGTGTGTCAGAAGAATAATGAATATATTCTAGTTGCATGACGAGATCAGTAACAACCATTTTGTAGTATTTGTAAAGTCAACATGTTACCAACAAAGACTGTAAAAACATGTCTTGATTCCCTAAAAAAATCTATCATCTGTTGGCCAGCAGGAGGAGATAGTTATGAGTGTGTAAAGTGGTCAACAATCATTCCTAATTGATCTTTTTCTGATGACCTTATGATCTCACTTGCTGTGTTATAGATGTTTTATGGCTTTTAGGGTTGTTAAAACACACAGCTGATGTATCTCTGCATTGCCTTGATTATTTTTTGTGACCTGGTTTCACATCCAATTTGTTAAAAATAATCCCAATGTGCATTCAGTTCTCTATTTCATTAATGGCATAAAGCAAAGAATTATATTTACCAGATACTACAGTTAGGCTTGCCTTAAGAGATTTGTCTGTATACGTTTCGATAACGACAAAGTTCGCTGCCTTAATTTTTAAGTTTGTCGATATGACAAAAGAATTAAAGTGGTTGGACATTATCCAGAGAAAAAGGTAGCCCTTCCTTAAGTCCTGTGTCCTGCTATCACTGGAGCATCCTGAGAACATTCATATGTCCAAATATCTTTCAGCCAGGCGACTGGAAAGTTTAGCCTTGGAAAACAGCCAAATGGTACCTAAACATCATCCCAGAGGATCTCCCCCAACCATCCAAGACCATTTGTTGATGAGCAATGCCATTTTCAATATGAAGGAGCACTGTGCCATAAGCCCAAAGTATTATCTAAGTGGTTGAAGAGCAGAAAACAACCCCAGACCTTAATCTACATAAAAATCATCAAGAAGAAGGTGGACCAACAAACATAAACATCTACAAATTTTAACAAGCTCGGAAAAATATATTATGCAAGAATGAGCTGCCGTCCGTCGGGCTCTGGTCCAGATGTTGATTAACAGAATTTCAGAGCAAATTGCAGAGGTCTTGAAAAAGACCAACACCAGCTACGTTTACACTCGCCAAATTTCCCTTATCCGATTCAAATTTTGGTTGGTCGGAAATTCCAAATCCTACGTTTTTTTCCCACCTTTTGTGGCCCACCTCTGTTTACCTCCCGCCATGTTTTTGACTTGTCCTGAGCGTCTGCAAAGGTGGAAATATGTCACTCTTAAAATACACACATGCGCAGTGGGCATTATTTTACTCCAACAATCCGAATGGGTGTACATGGACGTCTATCATAATGATGATCGGAGAAAACCACCTCTCTCAATCGGAATGGAATTTCATTCCGATCAAGCCGAATCGAATCAGAATTTTCGATTGACATGTTTACATGAAGAATTTTTGATCTGATAGGGCATTCATTCTGTTTACTTAAACGTAGCTACTGAAAACGTGTCTCTTTCCCTGCACTTTGTAATGGTTGTAATTATACTTCAGTATACCCTAGAAACATCTGCCAAAAGATCAAAATGCATCAAAAAATTATGTGGAAAAACTCGGTCATTCTAAAAACATTTGTATGTAAACAGGCTGACGTACACGAGTTCAGCGGCGAGGCCTACATCGTTTTTGGGATTGTTCTGTTCTTCTGGGAGCTGCTGCCCACCAGCTTAGTGGTTATTTTCTTCAGAGTCCAACGACCCCACCAAAACCTGGTAACCCAACGTGCTAAAAGCTCAGATGTGTTGTGGACTTGCTTGACTTTTGGAATTTTTGACAGTGTATGAACATCTCTGTATCTTTCAGACTGCAGGGGGCATGATCAACAGTCACAGTTTCAGCTCTAGGGCTTATTTCTTTGACAACCCTCGGCGGTACGACAGCGACGACGATCTATCCCGAAGCATCAATAGTAGATCTGACCGAGCAAGGTTGGTTTCATGTTTTATCTGAAGAAAAAAACTATTAATTTTCTTATCCAGCACTTTTTTGTCTTGTATGGTTTTCAGTCTCTTGTCCACCACACCCCAGCAATCTCCATCTAGTTGGTATGGCTCTATACAACGCAACGGGTCTTTAGTGGCTGGGGTGGCGTCTGCCCAGCAGCCTCCACCTTCCACAGCCCCACTTCTTTTTGCTCACGGGAACATCCAGAACCACCATCATCACCACCACAACTACTACTCAACCCCGCAGAACAACTACCAACATCATCACAGTAACCACTATTCCACACCACAGAATTTCTACTGCGGGTCATAGACGTATTTCTGCACCCCGCAAAATTAAGAGTGGTCAGTGGTAAAACTTTAGTAAAGATAACTTCTAATGAATCTTTTGTTTTAGCATCAAAACTTTTAAATGATCTTAGATAATGTCTCCCAACACAAATGGAACACCAACTTTTCAAAGAGATAGCGGAATAGTCAACTCAAAAGTTGGAGTACCAAGGCTTTTTGAGGATGTCAACATCTTTGAGTGGCTTTTAACAACCACAGTGGCTGTGAAGCCTGATAAGACACTTTTTTTCTGATGGACGCTTAAGTCAGATCACCATATAAGTGATTGGAATCAAAAGTGACCAGATAACCATCATTCCAATTTTAAATGTCAAGGATCTGCTCAAACAGGTAGCAGTTATCAACTTACCTTGGCTAAACGTGAAACCGTCAGTCCATATTTCAGGATTTTGTCATATTCTTGTTTGTGTGACTGGCTTTAGTTTAAACATTTGACAAAAGTCATTTTAACAGACACTGAAGGGTTATGTAGGCTAGCTAAAGCATGCTGGCTAATTAGCCAAAACTTTATGCCATATCATCTACATCTGTAGTTTCGGAAGACAGGAATTAGCTAGTGCTAATTTGCCAATGGCTACTAAAACAGGGAGTTCATTTAGCAGCAACGGCTAGCAGTTAGCATAACAAAAATTATCTTTAAATAAACAAAACTCAAAACCTCAGTAAAATGATAAAGAAAATGATCACAGACTAGCTAACATTGTTTAGTTGACGTTATTATTAATCTGGGGTGTCAAAAGTTTGAAATTCAGTTAGTGAACTGCCTGCTAACTCAGTTTTTACATGACTAACGGGTTCAGTTTCACAAATATAACCCTAAAGTTATTTAAAGTTCACTGTTCCGAACAATTTCTATGCTGAGTGAACTGTTAGCAGCCCAGAAAATAATTTAAAGTTTTCATCGATACTACTGAGACGGAACAGAAGTATATGATGGATTTAATATCGCCATAAATAAGTCTGGGATTTTTTTCTGTGTGAATTATTTAGTGAAAACACAATGCTGGTATCAAAAATCATGAACCTTTTGAATGTTTGGTTTGAAATATGCAGTTTGTTACTTTTGGGGGGAAAATGCAAGTCTAAAATTAATCTGCGAGCTGTTTAATTCCACATTGAGAAGGTGTATCTGTGACCAAAAACGTCATATAATCAGATTTTTTGTGAGCTACGAGGCAGAAATTTGCACTTAAATGAAGTTTAACTTCAGAGAAAAAAGGCTTTGGGGCTTGAATGTAGATTTTTCTTCTCATGCTTTGTATTTTCTCCAGTAATTATCTGTAATCTGTGCTGTTTTAACCAGTGAGAATGGAAATATCAATGTGCCATCACATTTTGTCATGCCTACTAGTTGCATTCCTTAAAAGAAAATAGTTTTGCACAGGAAATTGATCAGATGATCTATGTTCGTAATCGTTTCTCCATGCCAATCAGTTTCTAGTGTGTGTGTGTGTGTGTGTGTGTGTGTGTGTGTGTGTGTGTGTGTGTGTGTGTGTGTGTGTGTGTGGGTGGGTGTGTGTGCTTGGAGTTTAGTGTGCTTTTTTAACATCTGTTTTATTTACATATATTTTTGTTAACAGATTTAATATTTTTGCCCACATTTCAGTCATTATTTCACAACTTTTGTACAAAACTTTTGTGACAACTGAAGCTTTTTAGCAATACTCTTTGATGAGCTTACTTTTTGTTCATAACCCAATTCTCTACCTGAATTCAGTGCATCTGTGACAAACACTGTTGTGATTCACTTAGCTCCGCTTGTAAATGACCATGACAGCAACATAGAAACTAAAAGCCACTATTGCGGATAGTTTCCTGGTACAATTTGTTCTAAAATAATTAATTTAAGCTGCTGTTTGGATTTAAAATCTTTATCTTTGGAAGTTTGTCTGGAAATTATATGAATAATTAACTTTTTATATGTTTCAGGTTGTCCTTTGAACAGCCTCAGTTTGGAGAAACCGTTTAGTGCTAACGGGATTGATAGTCTAAGAGATCATTTAAACAGGAACAAGCCCAAATTGGATGGATATTATCCTAGAATGACGCAGATTATAAAAAGTGCAAAAAAATAAAATCTCAAAAAGCTTGCATGATTATTAGCAAGCCCAAATGTTGATTGCACCAGCTAGCTTAGCATCTTCAGCGCAGCCTAATATTTTTACCAAAATAACTATAAACAATAATTAACCGTAATATCAGCGTTTACAAAAATTGATATAAAACATTTTTGTCGTTTTAATAAGCTAGCAGACTACCCGTTAGCATGTCAATCAGATCAAAACTAAAATGTTTCTCCGAACTGAGGTAGTTCAAACGGCGACCTACAACCGTTGAGATTATTTGTTGAAAACGTTTCCCGCTGGGTTTTACTGAACATTTTCAAATCCAGTTCAGGAAGTTAGATTTTCAACATCGTTGGGTCCAGCTCTTCGGCAGCCGTGCAGAATGCATGTTTCTGCATCAGAAATGTGTTTTTTTTTCCAAGAATGATTTTATTTGTGTGAAACTGTTATTTGATCTGTCTGCCACAAACATACAGTTCTAGATCTTCTATGAGTGGTTTTATAGTGTCGTTGGTTTTATCTGTGGCCATAATGAATGTAATCCATGCAATAGATCACTGATGATGTTTGCAAGAAAAGCACTACCATGTTTAAATAAAGGCCTACTGCACTGTTGTCCAATCATGAGTGTTCTGAAGTATTAATATGTGAAAGTTAGACTGTTTACTATTTTTACTGGAATAAGGATATCCACCTCGACAAATGTGAGAAGCGAATCAGATTTCGGCACAATGTCCTGACTGTGCTCCCTGACTGATTCTGGCCTCTCACACCAGTACACTCAGCTTGTCGTGAGGCTGAATTTATGGGTTAACATGATGATTCTGGCCTCTCACACCAGTACACTCAGCTTGTCGTGAGGCTGAATTTATGGGTTAACATGATTATGAGGAACATCTCGGCTGAGAATGACTGACTCTCATCGGAACCCGACTTGAGTTTGATGTCTGGGAGCCTTTCTTCAGCCACCGGAAAGATATACTGTCTATTGATTTGCTGGCCTCAGTCAAGGTCTGGATCTCTCAGATGACACTTTCTTGAAGCCATTTTTATTGAAATGTCAGAAATGAGTCTGCTCCCTCAAATCTGAGGCCACAGTCCTTGAATGGAGAAGGGGTGGAATGTTCCCTCGAGGTTGGGGTGAACCTTTGCCTCCTGCGTGGATGTAGAGCAAGAGGGCCTGGTGAATGGGGTCTGTGGTAATGAAGGCATTGCAAGGGTCGGTCACGGTAAAGAGGGATTTGATATGAAAGGGAAGGCTCTTGATTTACTGATCAAAACATTTGGATCTTAACCAGAAGAATGAGATTCAAGAGGATAGAAGGGTCTTCCTTTGGGGGGTGGCCTGGTTACACCTAGGTCACAGAGGTACTCAATTCTGGGCCTGGAGAGCCAGTATCCAGCATGTTTTTGTGGTTTCTCTGCTCCAACACACTTGACTGAGTGGTTGAATCACATGTGCAGCAGCTCATCAGGCTCTGCAGAAGCCTGGTAATTACCTGCTGGCTGAAATCAGGTGTGTTAAAACAAGAGTTGAAATTAAAACTTGCTGGATACCGGCCCTCCAGACCCAGAATTGAAAACCACTGACCTAGGAGACAGAGTTAGGACTTCAGAGTCAGACCACTTCTCATCAAAAGCTGGCAGTTGAGGTGATTTGGGCACTGGGCTAGCATGCGTTCTGGCCTCGCTGGAGAAAAACATCTCCTGCATTAGGATTCCTAAGGAAGTGTTTTCTGGAGCTGTTACCTGTGACCCAGCCTCATTGGAAAACAGACAGATCCGTTTTACTAACCTGGCAAGTCATCCTAGATACGTGAATATATAGTTGGGACACGATCCATAGACAGAGCTCTGTCATGGGGCGGGATCTACGGTTGTCTTTCACATGGTCTCCACATGCTATTGGACAATGACCAACGTGACATACCCACTGCTGTAGATGTCAGTCATTGGGGCAGTCCACCATACAATGTTGAAGACGCAAATACACCCTTTTTCTAAATAATTGGACTGAAGTATCTGCTCTTGACTCGGAGAAATTCCAACGTCTAAATAGTCTAAACTTGATGCCAAAGCCATTTCAAACGAGCGGTCGTCATCTTTGTTGTTTCACTCGATAACATCCCGTCTACTAAACCGATAGAACGCCGTGATTGGCCAGACACAAGACCTCAAAGTCCACAAAGTCCTTCTGATGCTCTAAGAGAGCGTGACATACAGAGCAAAAATTGTTTTGCCTCCGCTACGATCTGTCTAGATTTCAAGGCAAGCAGAACGGTTCAGCTGCCGTTTCTAAATTCATAAACTCAGTTTGAAACCACATCTCTAAACATTGTAGGGCAGGGTTATTCTTTCCAGGCCTGGAGGGCCGGTATCCAGCATGTTTTAGTAATTTCTCTGCTCCAACACACTTGATTCAGTGGTTGAATCAACGGTGTAGCAGCTCATCAGGCTCTGCAGAAGCCTGTTAATCACCTTCTAACTGAAATCAGGTGCTGAAGCAGGGTTTAAGCCAAAACGTGCTAGATACCGGCCCTTGAGGCCCAGAATTGAATAGCTCTGTTGTAGGGGCTGCATGCTAGCACTGTTGCATTGCACTGAGGTTGCAGGTTCAACACCCACAGCAGTCCTTCTGAGTAGTTAGCACGCGCTCCCCATGGATGCATGTGGTTTTCTCCGAGACCATAAATACGCATGTTAAATGGATTGGTGACTGTGTCCATGTGACAGACTGGAGACCTGTCCAGGTTGTCCCTCATCTCTCACCACGGCAGCTACTGAAGTCAGACCAGCTTCCAACAACCCTAGTGAGGGATTTATTACTCATTTAGTCTCCAAATAAGCAGAAGCGGAACTACCTTGGATACTTTCCATTATGTTCATTTCAAATGAGTGAAAAGTAATCTTTTTATTTTGGTTTAAAATAAAAACATGAACATATTCTTAAAGTCCAGTCCGATTTTGTACAACAGGAGCCAAAAAGAACAAAAAAAAAGTTTTAAGAATTATTTACAAAGAAGCAAGTTCCTTATGTTTAATGTGAATAAACACAATATTGTGCAAAATTAAGAAAAAGAAAGCACAGTGATTTTTTTGTAGATTCACTTTGACACATGTTGGATTCAGCGTTTCCCTTACATAGACGTAGCCGTGGTGGCCCGCCACGGCTGAAATCCCAGCCTGCAAGATCCTGTTTTATAGATTTATTTATTTTACGCAGTTTCCCGAAGAAGCCGCAGGAACTACTCTGTTGTTGCTTGTGATCACAGCCGGCAGGCAGCAAGGAGGAGGCAGGGCAGGGTGGTTACAGCTAGGGATGAGAAGCGGATATAGCATTTTTGACGAATACGAGCATGAAACGAGTAAAACTCGTGATATTTTCAGCACCAGAACAATGAAGCAAAGAAACAGATTCCTGAGTTTGTTAGTAATTTTATTTATTAGATGCATCTGACCTGTTCTATTTTTCTCTGAAATGAGATCAAATCAGTGCTTCTATGGGTTGTCTCCTCTCTGCACTAGAAAATTTTACTTTATTATAATGTTCACTGTAATGCATCTTGATGTTCTTAACAAATAAATTAAATCAAAGATATTGGTCAATAATGCCAAATATGTAAATTTGTGTTTCAGCCATTTTTTTATTGGCTTAAAAATACTTCATGAAGATTACTAAGCAGGGGTGTAGAAGGTGTTTAATAGGGCCAGCCCAGTAATGATCTTGGACCAAAATAAAGGGGGGCAAAAGGAAATGTTTTTCCAGACGCCAAGAATCATTTAATGCCAAACCCCCCCCCCCCACCCCCCCCCCCACCCACCCACCCTGCAAAGTGTGTCACTGAGAGTTTAAAACAAAAATTATTCTTGTGCAAATATTCGTGTATTCACCTTTAATACTGGTTATTAAAATGCAGCAGTTGCTGGATTGGTGCAGTTCAGAGTGGAGTGTATCTGATAAAACAATAGCAACATAAAGGTGAGACGTGTCATAATCCCCCTCCCCCACCCCACCACCACCACCACCGCTGGAAAAATTCCTAGGGGAAACACGGATTAAACAAAGATTTCCTAAAAAACTTGTAGGTTTTACGTGTTTCGTACCGTCTAAAGTTGTTTGTACTTGAGAAATTCAACGTTTCAGATTTATCGAAAAGAGCACACGGCATCTTACCGGTGGTTGAAAAAATGTCAAGATTATTCCAATAAATTCTGAAAACATGATCTAAATGTTTGGATTGAAAGATTTAAAGCTCCAGACTGAACAGGAAAAATGTGTTACAGCCAGCACACCAAAATGTATTTAAGGCATTTTGGTCATCAGAACAAACCAACATCCACCAAACTGTTCCCAAGCCAACATTATCTGAAAATTCACATTCCTCTGAACTGACTCTTGAATTCTTCAGATTTAAAGTTCATCATCGTCTTCGTCGCTGCTGTCGTCTGAGGAAACGAGGCTTGTGGAGCTCCGGTAGAGGAGTTTGTGCCTCTGTCAGGACTCCTCTCCCGCTTCCTGGTTGACCACGTGTTGGTACCCCCGGTTGCCCATCATCTCCTTTTGCCGGCAAATGAAAACCAAAAGGAAGATGATGAGGAAGAAGAGCACACAGGCGGACAAGGCCAGGCCGATGAGGACCTCTTAACACAAAATTTTAAAATTAATCTGAAAGTTTGCACTGAAAGCAGCAATCTTTGTGTCTTAACCTCACCTTTATCTCTCACTTGCGAAGGCAGCTGACACTCTTTGTCCCTGTCGTTTGAGATGGAGAGCTTTGTAATTTTCACAAAGTCCTCCAGGGGGCAGTCAAGAGCGCAGCCTGGCAGCTGAAGAGGGTAAGGCTCCACTTTGGAGTCGTTACGATAAAACATGGACACTGAAGCCGAGCTGAGGGACAGAAAAAACCTTTACAGCTTTTAAAATGTAATTATATAAACAATCAGTAATAAATATGATTGGTGTCTGTTTCACTCCCGGTTAGGATTAGGCTAGGTTAGCGAAAACAGAAAACTTTTGTCATTTGGACCTAATTCATGATTTTGGTCAGTTTGAGGCAGTGTGAAAATTACAACCACAATGCAAAGTACAATTATCTTTTGAGTTTGGCCTAGAAGAAAATCCTTTGAATTAGCTTTAGCTACATGTTAGCTTAACAGATGTTAAACTATCAACTAGAAAGTTCGTTTGGAGCATCATTTTTCAAGTTTTTCCTTAATCCTCATTAAAAAATATTAAAATCAGCCCTGAAGCATCAGAATAAGGTCCCACAATGGTCTAAGGCTAAATGGGCAAGACCATTAGCATTAAAGCTATCCAGGTAGCGGTCTATATTAATTCTATAACATAAGGTGTCTGTATGTGCAACGTGTTTAAGAAACACAATCAGATAAATGTGTTCAGGTGCTGTAGCTGGTGAATATATTATGATGCTGATTGTTGATATTGGACCTTTTCCCACTGTTTTGGCAGGATTCGTGGATTCCTGCAACAAGACTCGACAGAGGCCATGTTTGTTCATGGGCTAAAAAATAGTGGTGGTCCAGAGCTGAAACCAATATGGTGGTCATGAATGCAAACCACCTACAGCTAACTTCAACATTTTACTGTCCATTCATTTACGTTAGAGATGTAAGAAGATATCGATATGCCAATATATTGTAATATTTTTTCCAGCAATATATCAATATATAAAAGATGTGTATCAAAAATATCAATGTGGCAATATATCCTGAAGTGTTTGTCTGTGATGTTAAATTAATATCCAAAAGCCATGTATCTAATTTTTTGGAAAAATTTATATGCAAACACTTGTGTATTTTCTTATATTTTGGTGCAATTCAATCACCAACCGCTAGTTGGCAACAGTGAGAAATAGGTTTTGTTTCCACCATTGAAATGTAAATCCCTCTAACATAGTTCAGATACCTCATGTTAAACATGTTAACTCATTCACTGCCAGCCGTTTCCTGATCAGAAAAGCACTTTGCTACCAGCATTTTTACTGGGTTTTTTAAGGGTCACAGAACGTTGTGCGCTAGGATGATGTCAAAGCCAAAACTACCAAAATAACCAAAACAAAGGGTAGACTCACCTCTTACATCAGGAAGAATCCGCGCATTTCGAGCGTTTACCGTTCTTTCATAATTCGTTGTCGAATTGTGATCGGCAGGAGCTTTTCTGGTTCACGCCTCACTTTTTTTTTTTTTTACAGCAGTGGCCCAAAACGATCTCCTAACACATGGATTTTCTGCTTCCTGATCACATGACGCGTGACGTACGCGAATAGAGATTGGCTTTAGAGCTGGGATGTTTGTTCTCACGATGCGGGGGCTCGTTCCGACGCCCACACAGTAAACAATTGCGAATGACGACTTTAGTCGTCATTGGCAGTGAACGGTTGGATTTAAAACGACGACTTTTGTTGTCAATGGCACTGAATGAGTTAAGTATAAGTATGGACTGTTTATTGAATATTCCTACAATAAATTCAGTCAAAAAAATTGCTAATAACATCTGACTGAATGTATCGCAATATATCGTGATACATTGTATTGCTTCCACTGTATCGTGATATGTATCATGTCGCCATAATTTCATCAATACACATCCCTAATTTTAAATTCACTCTACTTTAGCTTAATGTCATATCCAAGAGACATATTCTAGTAAACACTGGACCTAAAATATTTACCCATTATCGTCCCTGTACAGCTCAAACATGTGACAGGAGGCATAAGGTGGCTGAATTCCGTTAAAAACGTCTAAACTGGCCTGGAGAGCAGCTACGGTTGAGTCATGCTGTTTAAGAGACATATTGTTAAAGGTTAGGATAAATTTAAGGCAATAAATGCTCAACAACGTAGAATAAAAAAACATAAAAAGCTTACTGCAGAGAGCATCATCAATTTGAATTGCCGTTGTGGGTCTGGGATGGCCATCTCGGAAAGATTCCTCACTATTTCTCCAAGGAGCATACCTAAACGATGGAGGGCAGCTATCAGTTCTCCGGTCCACACACCGAATCAGGACAATCAGGAAAAAGGACAATGTTTTCCCATTCAATATATTTTCATGCCCTTGGAGTTGAGCAAAGACTTTTCCATCAAGGTTAAGTGATTTCATACAATAACAAAAACCTGCCAGAGAAACAATGAAGAGGCGTCCTAGTCAGCAGGACTGCAATAATGCCAAAAAAATATTGGGTGATGAACCAAATAGTTTGTTGTTTATATCTAAAGGTAGTAGTTTTCCTCACCTCATGCAGCATGTACCATGCAGCCTAAATAACTGAAGTAATTTGTTAATTTGTGGATGTAATTTAATTACGGTGGGGAGTACTCTGGGACTATGGGGTACAATGGCCTTTGATACGGGTTGTTATGGAGCTTACACATTAGGGTAAGTACGGTCGGGGGTGGCTGATTATACTCGCCAATCGGAGGTGGTAGCTATTGGAGGTAGCTGGCTAATCAGTTCTTAGGGTCACCTTGGTCCCAATCGGACCTACGAGGAAAAGAAAGAGTCACCTCAGAACAGAAAACATATCTGACCCTGGTGTGAAACCAAAAGCTGACCCAGTGCTTGATCGTACTGACCCTATGTGTAAGTGCTATTAGGTCCCTGTGTGACCGGTGACAGAGCTTGGTCCACACTACCAGCAGTAAGTTAGCCTGGCTTAGCACGATTATGGGAGAACTGAGACAAGGCAAAAATTTGAACTATTCAGTCCTGGGCTTTTCTGTGAAACCTGAGCAGATAGAGGTACTTCTTATTCCACGGTGTATAACGGACTGCCCCACTGACTGATCTCCATCTGAATGAATAAGTCACATTGTTCTCTACTCTGATTGGTCCTAGTGATGTCCAATTGCCTAAAGAGACAGCATGAAAGACAACCGTAGATTCCATCCCTATGACTGAAATCTGTCAGAGCCAGGTTACGTATTTACATCTTTAGGATGGCTTGCTAGGCTGTGATTCAGCAGCATCGCTGATATTCTGGGGCATCACCATCTAGAGGAGGTGACAGGATTAGGTTTCTCCTGAGCAGGGAGGAGTTTGGGATTCATTCTTTTAATACTGTAGAACTGTTGGGCATTGATGAAGAGTTGAAATGAACTTTTTGTAAATGACTGCTGTTCTTCGGTATTCACCCATCTCCGTTTAGCACGTTCTGGTGTGACAGACCCCTATTGTATTAATGTATATATTTCTTATTTTTATCTTTGTTTCTTATACCTCTTCTCTTCGGGGGGTATTCAGCAAACACACATTTGTTATATTTCTTTTATTTATTGAATTTCTGACTAAGCCAGTTAATTTTAAAGACACGTTTTGGTGATTTTTTGAGAGTCAGTTATTCTTCATTGATTTTCAGAATAAATGTTTGAACTGTCTATGCCATGAAACACTAAGGTAAGCCCCTCCCACTATGTGTTTGAATGGGTGCATATGTTGAATGTAATTTTGTGGCCCATCCTGTTTAGATGAGCGTCGGACCGGGCATATCCGCTCTGCTCCGTGACGGCTGGATTTGGGGGAGGGCGTTGTTTATAACCCTGATTGGTTGGTGCACCCCTGTTAACTTGGTGCTCTACACATAGTGTGTGATGGTCATGGACGGAGCATTGGCGATGGGCTTCTGAGCCTACAATGATTTTCGCCCACCTGTTTTTGATTACCAGTGCTGTGTTCACTTGTAACTGAGAGACAAGACTGGGGTTGAAGCTAGAGATGCACCGATACGATACTGGTATCGGTAAAAGTTAACCGATACCAGGAACCAATACCAATGCAGTTGCTTGAAAATGGCTTCACTGTAACTTGTCATTTCTGTTCACCTAATATTTTAGTTTGTGATGATTTCCATTCATATCTTTTACTTTTTATCTACCTCACAGTCTTTTCCTGTTGAAAGCAGAGAAGAAAATAAAACCTGTATTCCAAATCATTGCATTTTTTGTGTGGTAGAAGTATCGGTATTGGTAATTGTATTGGCGAGTACTCAGATCCAAGTATCGGTATTGTATCCGTTTGGAAAAAAGTGGTATCGTTGCATCCCTAGTTGAAGCGTCATTTCTGCTTGTATATCAAACATTTTTGTACTGATCGGTGTTCTCTTGTCTTTTCCCTTCTAAGAATAAAATTAATTCGAGTTGTCACACAGTCCTACTACTCAGAACTTAAACCACCTCAGTTGACCTCTTGGATGTGGAGGAGCAGCTCCTCCCCTAATCGTTCAGGCGGAGTCCGGCCACTCTACAGACTGACCTCACCTGGATCTCATTCTTTTGGTCAAGATCCAAATCTAAGGACCATAGATAACAACGTTCATTGAGAGGAATGTAGTCACAAGCCTGATCTGTCAGTAACTCATTGTAACATGACTAAAGCTACACAAAGCTGAGTGCTGATTGGTCTAAATCAGACAATAACTTGGACCCAAACATTCCAGGGTCTATTTTAGATTGCTTTATTGAGAATGGAAAATATAAAGTTTGATGTTTCGTTTCTATATCTGATTTCAAACATGAAAGGCAGAAAAAAAGAGGCCAGAAATATCATCAGAGGGTGACTAATGCACCACCTACCTCCCTGCAGGCGACTCTTTTCCTGTTGCTTGTAGACCCCAAATATGACCTGCAGAAATTTTAAATAGCAGTTGTTGGACTTCTTTTTAACGATGGAGAAAAGCCGAGGCCCTACCAGAGCTTTTACCTGCATTCCAAAGTCTTTGACGATCTTGAGCTTCTCCATGACATCAGGAGTCACCCAGTCGGGTGCGGAGAAGTTGTGACGTGACTAAACACACAGAAAAACAACTTAAGGGGTCAAACGGGGTTAGGTCGACCCTGTCTGTGTGTGACTTCAGCTGTTAACTTGCTGTTCGGTCTCTGTCTCCAGGCGAGTCTAACCTGGACGGTTCTGTTTTTCCTGATTGTCACCTGTTCTTCTCAAAAATCTAGTTTTGCAAGATGCTTGAGTTCTCTTTCAAAATTCACCTTTGGTTAATTATTCCAAACAGTCCCAAAAACAACTTTTACTAGATGTACGATGAGACGAAAGGGGCACCAAAACCACTAACTTAGAAATAAACTTCCTCTTTGTCGTCTTCCTCCGCTTATCCGGGTCCGGGTCGCGGGGGCAGCATCCCAATTAGGGAGCTCCAGACCGTCCTCTCCCCGGCCACCTCAAACAGCTCCTCCGGCAGGACCCCAAGGCATTCCCGGACCAGATTGGAGATGTAACCTCTCCAACGTGTCCTGGGTCGACCCGGGGGCCTCCTGCCGGCAGGACATGCCCGAAACACCTCCCCAGGGAGGCGTCCAGGAGGCGTCCTGACCAGATGCCCAAACCACCTCAACTGGCTCCTTTCGATCCGGAGGAGCAGCGGTTCTACTCCGAGTCCCTCCTGAATGTCCGAGCTTCTCACCCTATCTCTAAGGCTGAGCCCGGCCACCCTACGGAGGAAACTCATTTCGGCCGCTTGTATCCGCGATCTCGTTCTTTCGGTCATTACCCAAAGCTCATGACCATAGGTGAGGATTGGGACGTAGATCGACCGGTAAATCGAGAGCCTGGCTTTCTGGCTCAGCTCCCTCTTCACCACGACAGATCGGCTCAGCGTCCGCATCACTGCAGACGCCGAACCAATCCGCCTGTCGATCTCCCGATCCCTCCTACCCTCACTCGTGAACAAGACCCCGAGATACTTAAACTCCTCCACTTGAGGTAGGACCTCTCCCCCGACCCGGAGTTGGCAAGCCACCCTTTTCCGGTCGAGAACCATGGTCTCAGATTTGGAGGTGCTGATCCTCATCCCAGCCGCTTCACACTTGGCCGCGAACCTACCCAGCAAGAGCTGAAGATCAGAGCTGGATGAAGCTAGGAGGACCACATCATCCGCAAAAAGCAGAGACGAGATTCTCCTGCCACCAAACTCGACACACTCCACACCACGTCTGCACCTAGAAATTCTGTCCATAAAGGTAATGAACAGAGCCGGTGACAAAGGGCAGCCCTGGCGGAGTCCAACCCTCACCGGGAACAGGTCCGACTTACTACCGGCTATGCGGACCAAACTCAAGCTCCTCTGGTAAAGGGAATGAATGGCCCTTAACAGAAAGCCACCCACCCCATACTCCTGGAGCGTCCCCCAGAAATAAACTCCCTAACGTTTATACATTTCTCCCTGAAACTTCTCTGTTTTACTTATTGAGCATTAATTTGAGTTGATCAAACTGGATGTTTTCCATTTATATGACAAACTTCAGAAAGAACTAGCGTAAACCAATGACCATTATTTTAATGGTGGAAATTGGTATTTTTTTCCCCTGCTGTGTGTTATAATTTATTCACACTCAGTGACGCGAGTTAATTATATTGTGGTACCGAAACATTTAAAATAAATGTTGTAGCTCCTGAGATTCTATACGAGAGTCTATCTGATGCAGTACGCTTCCAAAACAAGTCTAACTCTGCGGATCAGATCGGACGAGACAGGGAGTCAAACACAAAAGCAGCATAACACATCCGGAGACTTTCAAAATAAAAGTACAGTTTTCAATGGGTTAACTAGTAAAAATAAAACAAAAAATTATTATATATAATTTTCTGTGAAACCTCCACAGCCAAGATAAACGGAACAGAAAATGGACCTTTTTTAAAACATGCAGTCATCTTTCTCGTTGCTTGCTACCATGTGGACTTCTGAAATCAAGCGTGGTTTTGCAATTCTCCCGTGATTTCATGAGTTTGCAGGACCAGCGAAATGGAACATTTTCACTTGTTTCTCATCTGAAATGCCCCCGATTGGAAGGGAAAACACCTCTGTTACGTTACACGCCACTTTCACGTCAGTTGAATAAAAGGGATCATTGTTATTGAAGTTAATGGCTCAATATATTGTGATACTGATTTGACACCATATCACCCAGTCCTATTAGGAGGTAAACACTGGCTTTCTACCAAATAAGTAACTTAAGTGTGTTTTTCCTGCAACCTTGGTGGCGCTCCCTTCTTACCAGAAACTAGCGATGCAAAGATACCACATTTTTCCAAACCGACACTTGGATCGGAGTCCTCGTCGATACCGATTACCAATACTTCTACCACACAAGAAAATGAAATGAATTGGAATACAGGTTTTATTTTCTTCTCTGCTTTCAACAGGAAAAGACTGAGGTAGATAAAAAATAAAATATATGAATAGAAATGATCACAAAACTAAAATATTAGGTGAACAGAAATGACAAGTTACAGTGAAGTCCCTTTCAGGTCATTGGTATCGGTTAACTTTTACCTACCAGAAACATTTCAATTCAATTCAAATGCAAGGTCCCAACATCACGAGAGAATTGGAAGATCACGCGTAATTTTGTAAGTTAACAAGGAGAGACGAAGGCAAGTAACCCAAAAGGTCTGCGGTGTATTCTCTGGTCTTTTTGCCTCCACTAAGGAGACGTCAAGGGTAATGAGGTTTTTTTTATTGATAAGAAATAGGAAATCTGTATTTAATGTATTTAACTTTGAAATTCACCAGATGCTTCAGTGTTTGAACTGCTGAGCTGGAAGCTCTCAGGAAGCATAAAAAATAAACCCTACGGGTAAATTGTGCAGAATAGCGTGACGCTACACTTCTGGGACGTCTCCGAGACCTGCCACTGCGTAACCGGTAGAAACAAGACTATAACGGCGACTATTAGCAACGTGTTACACTTCACAGACATTGTACAACCATTACACATCCGGTGGCAAACCGGGGTGAGTTTTGATCCAAATGAATTTCTGTTGACTCTTCGTTGGGAGGAAAATGACAACAACAACAAAAGAAACAGAAGTGAAACTGTTGACTACAAGTACCAGTTCCTCTATCAGCTGATACCACGACTGTCTCTGCGGAACCAGAGGACACCAGATGAGATCTGCTTTTGTATTTTAAAAACGTTTACTGAAGCTCACCTGAACTAAACAACTGTTTTATGACCCCTACATGTCTGCTCTGAGAAAGTCAACCACGCAACAGGACTTGAACTTTGGGGGTTTTCCCCGACTCCCCTGAACATTATTCACTCCATTTGAAATAAATCTGAATAGTGTTTGTTTGGTTAAATATCTTTATTCTCACCTCACAGAAGAGCGTGTCATGCACACTCCACACAGTTTCCACGGTGGCCGTCGTCAGTCCCGATTTGTTCCTCACCAGCTCAATCAGGTCCTTCAAAAACAAAATACACCAAAATGACTAATAATATACAAAAGGAACCAAATGCATTGTTTTTTGTTTGTTTGTTTACAGAAAGCAGCAATGCAAGTTGTACCTGGTATGTCGTGGTGACGTTGATAAACTCTGCACTATGTTCGGTTTCGTTCATCAGCTGCTGGTAGCGAGGACAGTCGCCCAGAGGAAATGAAAGAAGCTGCAATTCAAAATTGAATGGATAAAAAAAATCAGCCATCCAGCTCATCGTCTTCCCCCAGAACAGCGAATGCTTGAGTGTTTTGCTTTATACCGACCCGCTCTTCACTCATCGGTACCGTGTGAACAGGAATGGGCTGCCACTTCAGGCTGGGCATGAATATCTGCTGACCGCTGGGAGGATAAAGACCTAGATGATGAGGTCGGGAGGGAGGTGAGTCATTAGTGCTGGAAGGAGTGTGGGAAGCTTCTAAAGGCATTCATCTTCTCATCCAAGAGGCTCTCTCAATTTAATGCGCATATGCAATGTTCTGGAATTTAAAGGTGCAATATGTAAGAAGGAAGCAGGCATGACATCCTGTGGCCAAATTTGAGTACTGCAGACCGTTTTTATGAGTTTCATGGCTGTTGCCAGTTACTGATCAGCACCAGAAGATTCTAAACGACGAGCCCTACACAGTAAGTTGAGTAGATAAATACATTTATATAGAATTATTGATGGCTGAAAAAGTAGCTTGACATATTTTTAGAGTAGACTGTTAGCTTCTAAATCACTGTTAGCCCAACATTTACCTCTAGCCTTCTTCACTCAATTTATCCATCCATCTTCCGCTGCTAATCCGGGGTTGAGTCGTGGGGGCAGCAGCCTAAGCAGGGAGGCCCAGACTTCCCTCTCCCCAGCCACTTGGGCCAGCTCCTCCGGGGGAACCACAAGGTGTTCCCTAGCCAGGTGAAAGACGTGGTCCCTCCAGCGTGTCCTGGGTGTCCCTTTAGATCTTCTCCCAGTAGTAAGTGCCCAGCAAACCTCACCAGGGAGGCTTCCAGGAGGCATCTTAACTAGATGCCAGAGCCACCTCAACTGGCTACTTACTCTCAATATGGAGGACGACGTGACTGTTATCGTGTGGACTTCTGAAATCCTGTGTGGTTTAACAATTCTCTCGTGATTTTGTGACTTTGCAGGACCAGCGAACCCTAATTGAGACGGACTGTTTTGTGATTATTTCGCTGTAGAATTCTTACATGTTGCTCCTTTAACCTGTTCTGACTCACTAATCACGTCCGTCTCCTCCCTCCTGAGAGGTTGTTGAGGTCTTTAGTCGGTCTGGTCCACATGAGAGACGTTTTGTTCACAAAAGGTGAGAAACTCAAACACGTGTGCTGAAATAAAATGTTCAGGGTGTAGAGGGAGTTCAGCTCGTATAAATGAAGACGCTCACTACGACTCCCAGAAATCCAACACAACTAAGACTCCCACCAGCGGTCAGTTTGACGGCTGGCCTTCTACACATCCTTGAGTCAAATGATTGTAGTACGATATAAGTTAGCTCATTATGGATATGTGGACGTATTACAGTAACAAATATGCAATTGACCTTGAAAAGACCTTCTGTGTCGCCGTCAGAATCTCAGCGGCTTCCTTCTGACATGTTGTCATCAGCTCTTGCCAAGAACCTTCTTCTAAAAGCCATTTACCAGCAGTTTTACATGAAATAGGACCAGAGTGAACGCATCAGCTAGACTGTTGGTTCCCAGGAAATATTTACAGTATAAATAATAGATCTGTCAGACTGCTGGTTGTGGGAGATAAAGAGAAAAACAACCATTTTTCTTTTACTGGTGTAAGCAAAGTGACCTAAAAAAAAAAGGAAAAGGGACATATCCTCAGACCTGCAAGGTTAGCCTCAGCGCTCATCAGGGTGCGATCGTAGTCCGTACTCCGAACCAAAATCTGACCCAAAAAGCAAGAAACATTTTAAGATTTGGCTTTGTAAAAAATTCCTTTTATACGTCACACGACAGAAACATTTACCTCACGTCGATTGTAGGATTCACTGAGGAAATTCTTGTACCGATTCCTAAAAAACTGGCCCAGCTCATAATGCTGCCTCATCCCCTCCTGAGACAACAGATTACAAAGACAAGAGTGAACCTACAGATGGTCCATGAGGTCATCGCTAATAACGCTTTGGACGGTGGTTCAGATATAATGCACATTCCGCTGTAAATGGAACAAAAACGCTAACATTTTCCACGTACCTGCGACAGCTGACCGAAGCCTTGTGGCCAGTCCTCCTCCTGGTGGGCGTCAGTAGGAAAGGCTTTGATCGGTGATCTGTCCCCATGGCGAAACAACTGAGAGAGAAGGGCGGAGGCGTCCGGTGACGTGATAGTGACAGTAGTGTGACAGTGTGTAAAAATAAGCAGTAATGTCCTGCAGTAAAATTAAAGATGAAAAAAAAATGTAGAAAAACTGACAAGTGATTATCTGCTTATATATGGCCGTGCATTTGGATAGAAAATATTTATTCAACAAAAAAATGACATTTTATCACATTCTGCTTTGCAAGAATGTATTATTTTAATGTAACCATGTGGAATTTAACCATTTTAAAGTAATATCTCAATGTTACAAAAATTATGTCTTAAAACAAACTCCTTAACCTAAATATGTCTGATATTAGCTATTTTAAGTCATTATTAAAGTAGAAGATTTGGTATTGTGATCCAGCCATCCATTTTCGGCTGCTTATCCAGGGTCGGGCCGCGGTGACATCATGAATGACAGGAGATTTGTCACGTTAGTTACTAAAATCATTTAGTTCTTTTTTAATGAATGTTACGGTTAAAGTGGCGGATCGTCCATAGCCCCAATCTCACAGGAAGATGATAGGAATCACAAAATATTTTTTAAATGCATGAAATTAAAACAATCTATACAGCATTCAGACTATAGGTGCTGTGTATAATCTGTAGTTTAAATATGTTATCACACTTTTACCATAACCAAATCTCCTCAAATCAAATCAAAGATCCTTTATTAATCCCAGAGGGAAATTAGAGTTTCAGTACACACAATTCAGAGATCAGACGTACATAGGCAGGACACATGACAATAATTGGTGACTGTGGTCATTCGCAACCCTGAGTCGCGCTACCTTAATAGAGATAAGAGGGTAACATGAGGATTGGTTCAGGTGGAGGGAAAAAAAGGCACTTCAGAGTTACCCTCCACTGGGAGGGCAGCTTTGCTCTGCAAAAAAACACCTCAGACAGGTATGCAACAGACTTCAGACAACACAACATAAGAGTCCACTAGGTGGGGTGGTGGGTTGGGACTATCCCCACTTCAGTTGCTGCAGCCACGATGAAGCAGCGCATGTCACCTCAGTGTGGATAGGGAGAGGAGCATTGAGGGTTAGAGGGTTGCAGTGACCCTGGAACGTTTCAGGGGCCTTCCCGCAGTCCCGCCCAGGCTGGGATAGGAGACAGAGTTGAGTTGCCATAGCGACGCCACATTCCACATATCTTCTGAGGGGGGAGTTTTCGTTGTAGCCTTGCAGGCTCAAGGACGCCAGATTCCGGTTAGAAATTGTTTTGGGGCCAGACAGAGATAATTTTCTCTCTGTCTTACAGTTTGTTGGTCCTCAACCTCTCAAAATCCCAATAATGGACATTAATCTATCCCAATCCGTGCTGATTCGTCCACTCACTCCTTGATGGCATCCATCTTCTGTGCCAATGAATGAATCTCGGCCAAAGTCCCAAGCTTACGATTCATCTCGGCTGCATGGTGGCGCAGTGGTTAGCACTGTTGCCTCGCAACACGAAGGTCGCAGGTTCGAAACTCGGCTGCGGCCTTTCTGCGTGGAGTTGCGTGTTCTCCCCATGCATGCGTGGGTTTTCTCCGGGTACTCCGGTTTCCCCCACAGATCACAACATGCCCTATAGGTTAAAAAAATTGTCAGTCGCTTTGGGTAAAAGCGTCTGCTAAGCACATAAACATAAACATCTCAACAATTATGTGAGTCTGTGAATTCACAGCGCGGTGCAATCCATCTCTGAGCTCTGGGATCAGGCCAATATTCCTTGACAGCTCGTTAATTTTCCGGTAAGCCAGGTAGCCTCCAATGCCGATCAGCAGGAAACCCGACACCAACACCACGAATATCCACACGTCTTCAGAGTCCTCCACAGACAGCTGGTCTGTCCCGGAGGGGCTTCCGGGAGCCCCTTCTCTTGTTCTCATCGTTGAAAAAATTTATCAACCGCATTGAGTGACCAACTGAACGAGATCCATTTTAGTGAATTTCAGTTTCCAGAAAAAATGCAGAAGCAGCCGTGCACCCAGCACACACAGACAAAGGCCTTGAGGATAAGATATGGAGGAGAGGGGAAGAAAAGCATCTGCACCCTCCAAGAGCCGGAAGAAGAAGTGACATATTTCATGTTCCTTTTGGGGCGCAACAATCTTTACCATAGACCTACGTTAGAACTGGCCGTGTGCGCCGCCGCCGGATCCTCCTCCGTGACAATGAGCAGGAGAGCCCTTGGTCGCAGAAGTTTGCGACCGAAACCGAACAGAGTCCCAGCTCAGCTCAGCCTGTTCACCCTTAACTGCAAAATGATGAAATGTGGACTTGGAAACTTGTAAACACTCTCCAGCAAGTAAAAAAAAAAAAAGGCCTAAACTGTCAGGAATCAGCTCCGTGTGACGTTGGGACACAGGATTACACGAACCAAGTGGATTACTTTACTATTAAACAGATTATTATGACCATAAACCAGCAAAGGTAAGACTAAATTTAATATTTAGACTTCAAGAAATTAGCTTTGTTTAGAGGCTTACTGTCGTTATAAGGTGTTATTGAGGTAGAAAACGTAGAACCTATCGTTAAGATGAGCCTCTTCCCGTTGAGTATGTGTGCAGTTTGCATACATTGGTGACTATTAAGCATGTTTTCGGAACAACTTTGCTGCTGGAAGTGCTCGTAGCTCTGGTACCGGTCCATCGGGTTCAAGTTGTGTGATGAACAAGAATGATAATTTAGCATCCCCTACTGGTAATATGTGGTTGGCGCATCTGAAAACAGACAGCAGAAATGTGACCAACCCAAAAAAATTTCACCAGCCTCCACTGGTTTGAGACTAAGGGTTAAGTTAAGCCTATATCGACACAGACATCCCTAACCCATTTATTTATTTATTTATATCGAGGTCTGAAAATGGTCAATATAACTTAATTCACTGTCTTGTGCCGGTTTATTTAGGTGATGGGGTTCAAATGTTGTATGTTGACCCCAATGAAAGCCCAAACGATGGCCACCAAAAGATTTATTTCATAAAAAAAACGGTTTAGCGCAAAAAGTGCTGCTGTAGCTTTTTCTTCCATCTCTGAGCACTTTAAAAGTAGGAGGAGTTGTGCAAAAAGCTTCCACATAACAATAAACTTTGTGGTCAGTTGACAAAGATAACATCTGTAGGTTTCACTCGCAAGCCATCGGGTTGAATACCTTTAGAACAAAATTCTCAAACACTCAAGAATTTTTTTTTCGAAAAACAGGTCCAAAACAAGTGGAACGTCATAACAGAGCTCTACGTTTACAAAGCAGGTGTCTAACCATTAAATGGTGGGGTATTTTAGTAGAAACACTAGAATCCCGCTTCAAAGTCCAATTCTAAAGCCAATAAGAGGATAATGCCTTGTCTGGGTAACATTCATGTCTGAAAAGAAGAGCCAAAAAGACCTTGTGTAAACTATTTGTAGATTTAGTTTATCTTGTTTTTGAGCCCTAATCTTGTCTGCTGCAGAGTGTGTGCGCAAGATAATAGGTGTGAGTTTTCAAGAATGACTCTTATATGACCTGCACGTTAGTTTGAATTATTTTAGTTTTGATTGAGATTTACAGAAATAAAAAGTGATAGTGATGTTTCCATGCAAGCTGAGGCTGTGAGGAACTGAAAACCAAGAAGCAAATATACTAATATCAGTGTGCAGCTCTTTGTTGCTGCTGTGTTTGCATAAAGACTCGTCCATACTTGACTTCTGAGTTCACTGGAGCATTTGTTCATTAGTCCCAGGTCAACTGGACATTTAAACAGTTTTATATTGACCTGTTGTCAGGTCACAAAGTCTGTTTTTTTCTAAGGTAGTTTGCCAACATTCAGTTCTTGGAAATTAAACATATGCTGCCCAAATTTTGCTTTGTCGCTTAAAATGCTAGCATATGTTTACAATAGCAAAAGTGCACATCTAAATGGTTAGCTAGCAGTGTAAAGCAAAATTAAACATATAAATGAAAATAACGTATTTTGAAGTGGATTATTTTACCGCCGAATTCCCAGCAGAAGTTCAAAGATTTATTATGGCTTTAATTTGTTCGATGAAAATCAAGAATTTTCACATTCAAGCAAATAAGGGTTTAAATCTCAGAAATGTTGAACCTTCTTCCGCTAATTGTGTAGCGCAGCTTCCCCAGCGTTGCAGCAAGATTGACATTACTCACCACGGTCACAAAGGCTAGTTTTCTTTCTGCAGTAACGTGTCCGCACAACAAGGCCACCGTGAGAAGAAAAAGCACCGAGAAGGACTTCATGTTGCCTCGGCTGACGGTCCGGACTGCCGCTAAAAGACAACTGCTGGACGGCTTCCTCTTTTTGCTCGGAGGAGGTCAAGCTTGTCATTTTACCACACTTGAATCAAACCGGAAGTAGAAAAATAAAACCGAAATTGGTCATTTGAGAAAATAAGCATTAGGCGTACAAATCAGTTGAGTTTCTACGTTTAAAATAACTGTATTAAATATTTTAAAATTGTCAACTTTTGAAGTCATAGTCGAGAAAAGTCTCACTTTACCTTCAAAACCGGAAGCATCTGGCTGTAGCGTCTGTGAACCATTTTGTGAAAATTATTTTTTGTTTGATGCATTTTGTTTGCTTCTCGACTCTAAATGGAATCAGAAAACAAAAGTATGCGGGTTCATGATATATTTTTGGTTTGACTCGTGTGTGTGTGTGTGTGTGTGTGTGTGTGTGTGTGTGTGTGTGTGTGTGTGTGTGTGTGTGTGTGTGTGTGTGTGTGTGTGTGTGTGTGTGTGTGTGTGTGTGTGTGTGTGTGTGTGTGTGTGTGTGTGTGTGTGTGGTATATAGTGTGTATTTATAATTTATGATTTAGTTTTTATTTAATTACTAAATCATTTTAATTAATTACCTAAATATCTAGACCGTCAGTTACTGAAGCAAAATGATTTTGCTGTGCATTTTCACATATGGGTGTTGGTCATAAAATATCATGACAAGGTCGAATTATTTCAGTATTTCCATTCTAAAAGTAAAACTTGAATATTATATTATTTCATTACACACAAATGTTTGAAATGTTTATTTATTTTAATTTGATGATTATAACTGACAACTAATGAAAATCCACAATTCAGTATCTCAGAATATTAGAATATTGTGAAAAGGTTCATCTAAGACCTCAAATGATGAATTATATAAATGGAAACTGTGTTCCCTCGCCCAGACGTGGGTCACCGGGGCCCCCCTCTGGAGCCAGGCCTGAAGGTGGGGCACGTTGGCGAGCGCGTGGTGGCCGGGCGTTCACCCATGGAGCCCGGCCAGGCACAGCTCGAAGAAGAAATGTGGGTCCCCCTTCCCATGGGCTCACCACTCGTGGGAGGGGCCAAAGGGGTCGGGTGCAGTGTGTGACGGGTGGTAGTCGAGGGCGGGGACCTTGGCGGTCTGATCCTCGGCTACAGAAGCTGGCTCTTGGCACATGGAATGTCACCTCTCTGGTAGGGAAGGAGCCTGAGTTTGTGTGTGAGGTTGAGAGGTTACGACTAGATGTAGTCGGACTCACCTCAACGCATGGCTCTGGCTCTGGAACCAGTTTCCTTGAGAGTGGCTGGACTTTCTACCACTCTGGAGTTGCTCCCACTGAGAGGTGCCGAGCAGGGGTGGGCATACTAGTTGCCCCCCATCTTGGTGCCTGTACGTTGGGGTTTACCCCAGTGAATGAGAGGGTAGCCTCCCTCCGCCTAAGTGTGGGGGGGACGGGTTCTGACTGTGGTTTGTACTTATGCACCTAACTACAGTTCAGACTACCCACCCTTTTTGGAGACCTTGGAGGGGGTGCTGGAAAGCGCTCCTTCCGGTGACTCCCTCATTCTGCTGGGGGACTTCAACGCTCACGTGGGCAACAACAGTGAGACTTGGAGAGGTGTGGTTGGGAGAACCCCCCACCCCCCACCCCCACCACCACCACCACCACCACCCCGATCTGAATTTGAGTGGTGTTTTGTTATTGGACTTATGTGCCAGTCATAGATTTTCCATGATGAACACCATGTTCAGACATAAAGGTGTCCATATGTGCTCTTGGCACCAGGATACCTTAGGCCGCAGCTCCATGATCGACTTTGTTGTTGTTTCATCTGACCTGCGGCCGCATGTCTTGGACACTCGGGTGAAGAGAGGGGTGGAGCTGCCAACTGACCACTACCTGGTGGTGAATTGGCTCAGATGGTGGGGGAGGATGCAGGTAAGACCAGGCAGGCCCAAACGTATCGCGAGGGTCTGCTGGGAACGTCTGGCAGAGTCTCCTGTCAGAAGGAGCTTCAATTCCCACCTCCGACAGAACTTCCCAAATGTTCCGGGGGAGGCGGGGGACACTGAGTCTGAATGGACCCTGTTCCGTGCCTCCATTGTTGAGGCGGCCGACTGGAGCTGTGGTCGCAGGATCGTCAGTGCCTGTCGTGGTGGCAACCCCTGAACCCACTGGTGGACACCGGCGGTTAGGGATGCTGTCAAGCTGAAGAAAGAGTCCTATCAGGTCTTTTTGGCCTGTGGGACTCCAGAGGCAGCTGACGGGTACCGGCAGTCCAAGCGGAACGCAGCTCGGGTGGTCGCCAAGGCAAAAACCCGGGCATGAGAGGAATTTGGTGAGACGATGGAGCAAGACTTCCGTGCGGCTTCAAGGAGATTCTGTTCCACCATCCGGCGCCTCACGGGGGTAAAGCAGTGCGCTACCAACACTATCTCTAGTGGGGACGGTGTGCTGCTGACCTCTAGTCAGGACGTTGTGGATTGGTGGGCAGAATACTTCGAAGACCTCCTCAATCCTACCGACACGTCTTCCAGTGAGGAAGCAAAGTCAGGGGACTTTGGGTTGGCCTCTCAAATCTCTGGTGCTGAGGTCACTGAGGTGGTTAAAAAGCTCCTCTGTGGCAAGGCTCCAGGGGTGGATGAGATACGCCCGGAGTTGCTTAAGGCTCTGGATGTTGTGGGGCTGTGTTGGCTGACGCGGCTCTGCAATATTGCGTGGACATCCGAGGCAGTCCCACTGGATTGGCAGACCGGGGTGGTGGTCCGCTTATTTAAAAAGGGGGACCGCAGGGTGTGTTCCAACTACAGGGGGATCACACTCCCTAGCCTTCCTGGTAAGGTCTATTCAGGGGTTCTGGAGAGGAGGGTCCATCGGATTGTTAAACCTCAGATTCAGGAGGAGCTATGTGGTTTTCGTCCTGGCCGTGGAACACTGGACCAGCTCTATTCCCTTAGGGTCAGAAAGTGATCTTCAGCTTTCGCTGGAGCGGTTCGCAGCCGAGTGTGAAGCAGCTGGGATGAGAATCAGCTCCTCGAAATCTGAGACCATGGTGTTGATTCAGAAAAATATAGAATGCCTTCTCCGGGTCAGAGATGGGGTCCTGCCCCAAGTGGAGGAGTTTAAGTATCTCGTGGTCTTGTTAATGAGTGAGGGAAAACTGGAGCGTGAGATCGATATGCGGATTGGTGCTGCATCTGCAGTGATGCGGGCGTTGTACCGGTCTGTCGTGGTGAAGAGAAAGCTGAGTCAGAAGACGAAGCTCTCGATTTACCGGTCGATCTACTTTCCTACCCTCACCTATGGTCATGAGCTTTGGGTAGTGACCGAAAGAATGAGATCGCAGCTACAAGCAGCCGAAATGAGTTTTCTCCAAAGAGTGGCTGGGCTCTCCCTTAGAGACAGGGTGAGAAGCTCGGTCATTCGGGAGGGGCTCGGAGTAGACCCGCTGTTCCTCCACATCAAGAGGAGCCAGTTTAGGTCTCCTCCCGTCCAACCGGGAGGAGACCTAAACGTAGACCCAGGACACGGTGGAGGGACTATGTCTCTCACCTGGCCAGGGAACGCCTTGGGATTCCCCCAGAGGAGCTGGCCCAAGTGGCTGGGGAGAGGGAAGTCTGGGCCTCTCGCCTTAGGCTACTGCCCCCGCGACCCGACTCCGGATAAGCAGATGAAAATGGATGGATGGATGGATGGAAAAGGTTCACTATTGAAGACCCCTGGTGCCACACTCTAATCAGCTAATTAACTCAAAATACCTGAAAATGCCTTTAAAGGAGGAACTATGCCGTTTATTTAAAAATAAAAATACAAAATCAAAAAAATCTTGATAATGTGGGAAGGATTGAAATTAAAGTTAATCACAGTGAGCTGACATTATTGAAAGATTAATATTGTGTTTCACATTATTATTACATTGCATTGAGGAGTTAAAGGTTCAAACTTGGTTGGATTTTATCATAGACTGTACATGGATTTTATCCAGGCCTAGAAAAGTAACTGTCTCACCACTAGAGGTCAGTATTGTTTCAGAACATGAAGGAACAGCCACCAATACTTTTTTTTACACTTTCTCATGTAATTTTTTTGCTTCAGTTTTCATAGTTTTTTTTTTTTGCTTTTAATTGTATAAATGAAATTTTATTGAATAATGTAGATGCTTGTGGCTAGCAGCTACCTCAGCATATAAAGTCAAGCTGGCTTTAAATGGTAAACAGGCACATGAGTTAAAATAATGCAACAAAAATATTACCATTTAAAATGTATGAATAGTTGAAGTTAATAAAGTCTAACTTTACATTCAAACATCACCATATTTGACAAAAAATGTATTTATTAGATTTTTTTATTTATGTTCAATGAGAAATAAAGACTAACATTATTGAATTATTTACTTCCAGAAAAAAAAAATAACTTGGGTTCAGTGAGTGATTGAAAACATGCACAAAAAAATCAGAAAATACCCCTTCATATTAAATTTTAGATAAACAGCACAGAGCATGTTTAAAATCCTTATTATACTGTTACTTATTATCAATAATATTTTATTTTCACACTCAGATGTTTATTTCTGGTGCATTTCTTTTATCTTTCTAACAATGTTGATCTTGTTGCTCAAATGTAAGATTATAAGTGAGACTGAAAAACACATGATGTTGTTGCATTTAAGCCCTAATAAAAGAATCTCTCATGCAGATAATGATCAGGATCAGTGACTTAATTAGCAGGGTGATCTGATCTGATGAGCAGATGTTTGTCACAGCCTGCAAGTCATCACTCAGGGCTTATTTAGCTCAAATTTAAATGAGATTCAAAAGGAAATAAAGCTTGTTTTCTTCATTTTTCTGCAGGAATTGTTGGCGTTTATGGAAAAACAGAACCCCAGTAGCCAGATGATGGCAGCACGCTCTCAGCTTGTGGTCCTGAGCCCTCTGACGCACTTGTGAGCTGGCTGTTTTTCATTCAGAGGCATCATTTTGTACAGAGGCAGCAAAATCAAAACACATCCCCTAATTAATTTCTCCTTTTTTGGGTGAGGAAACAACAAAAAGTGGTGAAAAAAATCTCTTCAGAGATTATTTTTGCTAAATCTAGGAGTTGGGCTAAAGAAGAATTAGTGAGGAACAGAAAAAGGAAACACGATGTTCCAGTTGGAGAGGAATACCCACGGGTTTAAAAATAGGCCACAACCGTCCTTACATAACAAGTGGGACGTCAGGGTTGTTTACAGTCTCGCTGCCTGATGGATCAATGGGGACATTCCTGATTTATGCTGCAGCACATTTCAAATCCTCCTGAATCCAAACTGAATCAGTTGACGGAAAATCGCATTTATGGCGCGTAAAAATTTAGCTGTAATAATATATGACGTATTACATATAATTTCAAAATGGTTCCTGTTTTAGTTTCCGTTCACTTTGCAAGACAATCTTCGCGACTTTCAATGAAAACGTGCAGCACTTTTATTTCTAAGTGAGCTGCTGGGGGGAACACATTGAGGCGAGGCTTCGTGGGTTTGAATGGTTGAATCAGCCAATAGGAAGCGCCGCTGCTGCGCGACGGCCAGGCACGCCCCTGCCGGAGGCCACGCCCCTCCTCCCGCCCGCCCGTGACTCTGTTTTATTCTGTTTTTAGAGCAGCAGCGTCACATGTTGTTTTTCTCCTGGATCAGCGCTTCTCTGGGAACACCGCGCTCCTCCGCCGCTGCAGACTCACGCAGTCTGTCTGCGGATTAAACCAAACGGGTCTTTGCAACTGTGATTTGATTTCAGTTTTAATCGTTTAATTAATTTCTAAGCACTTGAAGGGAGAGGAAAAAACGAGACGTGAAGAGTAATGGCAAGTCCTCCGGCTGCGGGAGGACACCTGTTTACTAACGGGACGGCTGACGTGAAGAAGTGCGGGTACCTGAGGAAGCAGAAACACGGACACCGGCGGTTCTTTGTGCTCCGGGAGCTCACCGAGCGCTCCCCTGCCCGGTTGGAGTATTATGAGAGCGAGAAGAAATGGAGGAACAAGTCCGCCGCCAAACGGGTCATAACTTTGGATTCCTGTCTGTGCGTAAACAAGCGCGCCGACGCCAAACACAAGTACCTCATCGCCCTCTACACCAAGGACGAGTACTTCGCTGTGGCTGCAGACACCGAGCAGGAGCAGGACAGCTGGTACACGGTTCTGACTGATTTAATAGCAGAGGGGAAAGTGTTCGACAGCCCCGCCTCCACCTCCTCCCTAGTGGGCTTTGAAGAGGCCAGCTACGGTCACCCTGTTTCCACAACGACCGCCTATAAGGAGGTGTGGCAGGTCAACCTGAAATCCAGAGGCTTGGGGCAGATCAAAAACTTCACTGGGGTCTACAGGCTGTGTTTGTCCAGCAGAACCATCAGCTTCATCAAGCTGAACTCTGAAACGGCAGCCGTCACTCTGCAGCTCATGAATATCAGGAGATGTGGTCACTCTGACAACTTCTTCTTCATTGAGGTGGGCAGGTCTGCGGTTACGGGGCCAGGGGAGTTCTGGATGCAGGTGGATGACTCGGTGGTGGCGCAGAACATCCACGAGACGATCCTGGAGGCCATGAAGGCTATGAAAGAGCTCTCCGAGTTCAGGCCAAGGAGCAAAAGCCAGTCAGCCAGTACCAACCCCATCTCTGTGCCTACGAGGCGCAACCTCAACAACCTCCCTCCCAGTCAGACCGGTCTGGTCAGGAGATCCAGAACAGACAGCAGTGCCGCTTCGTCCCCGGGGAGCAAGTGCACATCCTGTCGGATAAGAACGTCCAGTGAGGGAGATGGAAGCGTGACATGGCCGGTGTCCATGTCTATCTCTGTGAGTGAGCGCCCCACCAGTCCCAGCTCCCAACTCAGCAGGTGTCACACCCTCAGCAGTGGGCGCACCTGCAGAGTGCTGGAATCGGTCTCCAACCTCCATCACAGCCGCTCGATGCCAGTGTCCAACTCCCCCTCAGCATCCTCCAGTCCCATTAGCGTGTCCCCCAAAGGTGAGACGAGCGTCTCCACTCCGGACAAAGTCAGGCGGCCCTTCAGCTGTAGCGCATCCATTTCCGGCTCCCTCAGCGACACAGGTTTCATGCTTTGTGATGATTACAGCTCCAGCCCAGGTGAACACCGGTTCCTCTGTTTGACCCGCAGTGACACCCCTGACTCTCTGTCCAGCACACCCCCATCTCGGGACACCAGTGACCCCTGCGGTTACATTATTATGGAGGGCGCTAATGGCAGCAGGTCAAACATTGGAGCCGAGGGTTTGGCTTTTGACAAGGCATACAGGAAACGAACACACTCCCTCACCACACCACGCCAACAGAGTGTGGTGGCACCATTGTCCTCTGCCTCCTTGGATGAGTACACCCTCATGAGGATGGCTCATGGACAGAACTCCCACTCTGCCTCACCGAAAGTGTGTTATCCTGAGGATTACGGGGACATTGAGATCGGCTCATCCAGAAGCTCCAGCAGCAACCTTGGTGACGATGGCTACATGCCCATGACACCAGGTGTAGCACCCCAATCTGGCAAGATGGACAACTACGTACCCATGAGCCCCATGTGTGTCTCAGCACCAAAGCAGATTGTGAACCCCAGGGTGCACCCCCAAGCAGCTGCCAACAGTGGCTACAAAACTAGCTCCCCATGCAGCAGCTCTCTGGAAGACAACGGTTACATGAGAATGTCGTGCAGCTCAAAATCCTCCACCGAGAGCCCAGACAGAAATGGTGAATACATGAATATGTCACCGGGAAACCCCCCTCCTCTCCAGACTCCACCGGATGACTTCTTGGGTCCACTTGCAGGTGATCCAGCATCATTCCGGCCATCATATCAGACTGGCTCTCTCACACTGCCGGCTAAACTTCAGGCATCTAGGGATGAAGACAGCGGCCAGTATGTGCTGATGAGCCCGCAGAGCTTAAAGCGAGCAGGGGAGTCCGACTATTACACGGTGATGCATCCCAGTGCTGCTCAAACCTCACCTCTAAGCCCCTCTGTGCCCTCCCCAATCAGACATCATCGAACAGAGAACCTGTCTTACAGAGGGAGGCTGGGAAGACCTAACAGGCTATCTCTGGACACCCTCAGGACCCTGCCCAGCATGAATGAGCACCCCCTCCCCGGAGAGCCCCGGAGCCCTGGCGAGTACATCAACATTGACTTCAGCAGTGCCAGATCCTCCCCTCCCTCCACTGTGTCTACAGAGAGTCAGTCCTCATCTCTGGGGTCCACCGAGGGGGGTCCAGGGAGGTCATCGCTGGCAGACTACATGAACCTGGAGCTTGGCCCACACTCACCTAAAGAGGCTGGCACCCCTGCTGAGAGCCGGGACGCTCTCCCGGACTTATCCTCGTGCTCCTGCTCGGGGGAGGACAGGGTGTACCATGTGGAGGATAAGAAAAGCCTCAACGATGAGGTGAAAAACGACTACACTGAGATGACTTTTGGGATGACCAGCTCGCCCCCGCAGCTTGTGCCTCAAACCTCAACAAGGTATGTGTCAGTTCACCCTAGCTGCTGTACACTATTCAGTAACGTAATCTCACTTTAGAATAAAATTATCAAGTGATTGTTGTTGGGATTGAGCATGAAAGTTTATCTGATATGAACATTTTTGATCCAGCAGCCAGAGTAGCAGGGAGAGGCGGCTCTCACGCGAGGACCAAGGGGTCCCGGAGCGCATCGGGGTCTTCCTCCTCGGAGCCTCCTCATCCACCCCTGTGGACCCAGATGGCTCTGCCAAGGTCATCCGGGCCAATCCACAGGGGCGACGGCGCCACAGCTCGGAGACCTTCTCCTCCACGGCCACTGTGACCCCAGTCTTTCCCTCATTTGCCCGTGGTGACACGATGAAGAGGCCCAGCTCCGTAGAGAACATCTCGTCCCGAAGCAGCGAGGGCTCAGATGAGGAGTATGGCAGCCCGGTGAACCGTCAGAGCTCGGCCGGCTACGCCAGAGGTCTCGACTACATCGCATTAAACCTGTTGGACAACAGGGATGGGGAAAACTGTGGAGACCTAGTTGGCTTTAAATCTGCCAGCAGCTGCAAAGGAGGCATCAATGGATTACACAATGCACCATACGTCTGTTTGGGGTTCAAGGAGGCTGCAACCACTGCCAAAGGTGGGTGAAGCTGCTTTATAAGTTAAAGAATTTGCACAAATGATGGTCTTACTGCAGGAGCGGAAGCTGATACTGTACAGCTGGCAGTGGAATAGGAGAGGGGAGGAGAGATGGAGAGCTGCATTGCCTCTGATTTCAGATTGGCTCGGTGGTTATGTACATTGTAGGAGCTCCATGCAGCTCCCGGTAAACATATTTGCTGCTAAAACTTATATATATATATATATATATATATATATATATATATATATATATATATATATATATATATATATATATACCCAAACATTAGTTTGCTTTCATCTGTTTTGTTTTTTTAAGCGGAATGTATTCCAGTGCGAGTTTGTACTAAGTTGAGTTGGTATTTTTCCCAGTTTACATGAACGCAGCACAACGCTGCTATGAAACGAGACTGGGCCTAGAACGGGAAGTAAACTAGCGCCATGACGGAGCTGGGATGCTGCTGGACTGGGGCTGTCGGAAGGAAAATAAAAGCCCTTATGAGGGGAAGTTTTAATGGAGATGAGTGGGAAAAGCAGATTAGAGATTAGTTCCACATTTTGTACATTAAGCCTCCAGCACCTTTTGGTCGGAAGTATTAAATTGTTTATTAGCAGGAGTGCATTCTGGAACAAAAAATGGAACAGTGGCTGAGTTGTAATGTCACAGAGAGCCGCAGGCACTTCCGGCTGTTGTTGTTTTTCCACTCGGGTGAGTTCCACGTCACCCTGACCTCCACAGACCCCTCATTTCCTCCGCCAGTGATCAATACCAGCTCCCAGAGTATCCTAGTGCACTAAAACCATCGACATATATACTAAAACACTAAAAGACAAACACAACCTGCTGGCGTGAGACGTAAACAAATTGCACGCGGGGGGATGTGCCATGTTGACTTTAAAGCCACAGGTTTGACCTTCTGACCTATTGGGGGACTCCCGCGTGCAGGCACGTAGAGCTTTGGAGGGGTGGGGGCGGGTTGGTTGGTTTGAACCCGACTTGTGAGGCCCAGTGTGTGTGTGTGTGTGTGGGGGGGGGGGGGGATCTAAATTTATTTTTGTATGGTGGCCTGGAAGGGACGTTAGGAGAGAAAACAATAAAATAGGTATTTTCTGTCTTTTTGTTGTTTTTCCCTTTTTGAGATTAAAGTCGATACCTTGGGAAAGATGTAAAAATGTTGCCAAAAGAGTAAAAATTCTATTTCAGGAATGAACCACAAACATTAAAGTAAAAGCCATTCCGAAAAAGTAAAACTGCATTTGTTTATTTATTTTTTTAAGAAAAAATTTGAAATGTCGACACCACTTCCAGAATAAAGCAGATTAGAGATTAGTTCCACAAACAAGAATCCAAAATATCATTTGAAGGTCGAATTGTGGAGATGAACATTGAGACGGTGACAAAAAGGTAGAAATTCTGTCTACAGAAAGTATTAAAGACAGGGTTTATTAAAAAACAATTCCTCTATTTGCAAAAATGTGCATAATATTTATAAGTTCTTGGTACTTCCCTTTCCTATGGTAAGGATAAATAATTAGTTTTTGTTTGGTATTGTTCAATAAATCATTTAAAACGGTTAGCTAGAGACAGTAAAAGCGTTCGCTGATGTAACGAGTTACGCTCTTCCAGAAAGTCAAATCAGAAAGATTCCACTGTGGCTATCTCGCTAAAAACTGTCATGGCAAGTAGAATTCATGGTATTTTCCCACGTGTCAATGGGAATTTCTGAAATTTAAGCCATATTAGAGCGTACAAAATGCGTTTTGATTAAATCACCCTTCCAGAAAAAAAACTCGGTAGCGTCAATCTGATTTACTTGTTGATGATCCGTCTGGTAAACAAGTTGGAATTTCCCTGATGAGCTTTTTCTGCTCTGCGTGTCTGCTTTTCAGGGATTTTTTTGAACCAAAAACCAAATTTCCTGTTTTTCTCTCAGCTGAGTTGAATCACACGAGTTCCGCTCTTGTGTTTTGAGTGTGTGAAAATATTTTTATGGAACTAATAAAGCTTGTAATTGACAAGGGAACAGAAAAACACAAGAGAACGTTGAGTCCATACATGTGGATTCTTGCACGTACGCATGCAGAACTGTTGGCTGTTTTCCTTTTTTTCTCTTCCCAGCGGTGCATCCTGAATGCTCAGTAGAGGGAGGCTCATAGTAGCTCGAGTTGTTTTTCAGTGATGCTTGCGTGGCCGTGTGTGTGTGTGTGTGTGGGCGAGCGAATGAATGCGTGCATAATGGAGCAGGATGGCACGTGCACTCTGCTTCCTTTCTGCCTCATTAGGCCTTTCACTTACCAGAAGGGAAGACGCGGTTGTGCGTGCACGGCGGTCAGGAGCTTTTTAAAGCGACGACTAACTGGCTCTGCTGAGGTGGGCGAGGTGCATTCTGGAAGAGCTCCATCACTTGTTTACTAAACGCTCAGTGTCGAGGTGAGACAGGGCGAAGTACATTACAGGAGTTTTGGCACGGCGCCTTGCTGCTTTGATTCCATGTTTGTCAGGACGTCCCGCTGGGCTCCTGGGCCGCGTGCCATTCTGACCCAAAACTCGGCAACCAAACACCTCGGCTGATTAGTTAACACTCTCTGTAAAAATCCATTTTGGCTGCACACCAGCTCTCCAAACCCATTAGCCCTAACTGCCCCCTTCGCTTTTCAGAATGCTGTTGTTGTTGGAAAACTTCAACTCTGATGGCAAAATGCAGCTGATTTCCCTCCTATGGTCAGCTCAGACGCCTGAAATTAGGGTCAGGAGTTTGCCAGCCGCTTGGACCATGTGACCCGGAGGTGGTGTTTACCTCTGCTCTGCATCGGTGGCCTCGGCTAGCCGCAGCTCAGCCAGGTGGATGTTCTGTACCAGATTAGTAAAGCCAGCCACCTCCCCGTCCGACTAATACCTTTTATCTGACACCTCCGGAGGGTCTCTAATGCCCTCACGAGTAAATGAATCAATAAGGAAACACCTGCCACCTTGCTCTGCCTTCACTCGCATGCATGCACACACACACTCCTGTTGCACCCATTTCTGCACATCCTCACTGCGAGTAACAGGCCACCATCTGTTGCATGCAGACTCTGTGTGTTTGCAGTTTGATAACCAGCTTCTCAAATCTGCGAATCCATCTCCTCAGCTCTCGCTCTCTTTTACGTCTCCCGCTGATGATGTCACTGCAGAAAGTGCAGGGCGGGCAAGTTCCGGCGCAAGTGCGCCAGGAGGGGATATTTGGGCAAAGCAGTTCTGGCGTAACTCAAAGCATTCTTGGTAGGAGCCCGTGATGGTCCTGAGACTCTGGGTCGGAGCCTTTAAATAAATACGATACAGAATAAGAGAAAGATTTCAACAGGTGACGCCTTTTTTTTAATTTTTAATAGAATTTTTAAATTTTTTTTGGAAATAATTCATATTTATTTATGTGTATGTCATATTTTCTTTATTATTTAGATAATTTTCTGTTTTAGTTTTGTGGATTTAGTAATGATGTGTTTACAGACTATCAAATTTTAGAGTTTTAGATTTTCGATCAGTGACTTATGCTAATTATGCTAGCTAACGTTCGGACATTTCTTATGTTGTGGTCCATCTGTGTCTCGGAGTTTAAAGGGATGCTTTGCGACTTTTTATCATATTTAAAAAAAAATTCCTGAGCCGGTATGTGACCATTTACAGGGTTAATGAAAGGCCACCCAGCCAAGTATCAACAGTGCGGAATGTCACTGCTTTAATTAGAATCCATTAGAGTCTACGGGGTGATTCAAACCAGCCGCGACGTAGCAATTTTCAGATACGTCCCAGAAGCGGCACGCCGTGCTGCTAAAGATGGGATTGCGTTCCATTTGTGCCGCGAGTCGCTTCTGGAACGCGACAATTTCTGCAATCAACATAGGGCTAGACAGGAAATCACATACTAGTTCAGTGTAAAATCCCTGATAATTTTCAAAATAAAAGTCTATTGCAGCGATGCGATTTCACATCTATGTAGATCACGTTGACACGTAATGACTTATCTACTCCCAGTATTGTTAGAGAAGTGCAGCGGTGTGTTTTTCCTGGCTTTAACCCTGGCAGTGGAGAGGAGCAACATCATGTATGACATCAAACAGCGATATGAACCACGATTTTCTTCTTTAATGGCATAAACTCGAGTGATTTTGTGATCTTGCGAGTCAACCGAGGAGCACAGCGGAGATGCTGTTCCGCAGCTGAGACTCCCCCCCATGTGCACTGGAGTGCAGTAGGGGGTTAGGAAGGCTGGGGAGACATTTAATCTGCTTGATTAATGTGACAAATGCACAGCGAGGTTGGTAAGTTTTGCTTTTGGTTGTACAAACGGACACTAGGGGGTGCTAAAAGCAAGCCAAAACTGCCTGGTTCTTCTTTAAATAGCATCTCTTCTGATAATCAGGTGTTATGTTTCATAGTCCTTCGCTTCTATATGTGCAAAAATAAAAGTGTTTTTTACTTTCCATCTGGACCACCTTGTGATGTGCTTTAATATGTTTCGTCACGGAGGTGACACCGTGAGTCTGATCCACTCCCGCTGCTTCGTTGCAAAAACAAAACACAAACAGGCCGACTGGTGAAAAGTGTTTCTTCATCAGCACCGGAGCACGCGACGCAGCCGAGGCAGGAAACCCAGAAACGTTACCTGATACACAGAGAGCAGACCTGCACACGTCGCCCCGAAGGATCTTGTGTCAAGAGTTTCCAATGTGTGTGTGTGTGTGTGTGTGTGTGTGTGTGTGTGATGGCTCAGAGAGGCGAGGGGGGGGTGGATGCTAAAGTAGGCCGGGATGTTCCAGACAGAAGCGCTAACTGCGTGGCCAGCGTTCCCCACATTTAGCCGACCGCGGCTCCAGAGTAGATTACTGCCTCTGTAGGCGAGATTAGACGGTGGGTGGGGGTGGGGGTGGGGTCGGGGCAGTTTGATCAGAAAAAGCCAACACAACCTCCTCGGTCAGCAGCTGGGGAATGCATGACCCAAAGGTGATCGCTGAAGCCCAAATATCCCTTTCTAGTCATCAAATACCAGATGTTGGATTCTTGTAACAATGCTTAGAGAAAATCCTGTAGAACTGAAATAATAGTCTAGATTTAGTGGATAAATGTTCCCTTTTTGCAAGTTTTAATCATGTCATAAGTCACGCAGCTTCCAAAAGTCCCGGCGTAGTTCTCCCGATGGACTCTTTGTGAGCGTACGCGTCCTTCCTTCCTTTAATGGTCAGAGTGAATCTGCATTTGAACGTCCTTCATTTTCCAGGTTGATGCTCCTTAAGGAAGCAGTAATGCTGCAACCCCCCCCCCCCCCAAAGCCTCATGCCGTGCTGACCCCTCCCCCCCCACACACACACGTGACTAAACCCGCACAGATTTCAACATCTGTTAAACGCAGCAAGAATTCCTGTCTGTTCCATCACAGATGCTAGTGCTCGGCGTGTGTCCATAGCAACAGGAAGGCAGCTAGACCCCGACCCCCCTTCCTACCATCTCTCTGCATGTCAGATTATGTAATTACGACCATTGCGGAACACACTCTCTCTCTCTCTCTCACACACACACACACACACACACACACACACACACACACACACAGGTTTTACAAGTGGAACAGCTGGTGTGTTGAGTTCAGAAAGCGCTGTCCATCACCACCATAAACACACACTTAAAACACTTTATGTCATGAGGAATAAATGCCCCCATCCGTACGCTCAGATGGTTACACAACCTCTCTCTCGCTCACTTATAATTTCTGTTTGAAAAAAAAAATTGTCCGTCCAGAACTCGATGTTCTTGGTATTTAAACGAAATGAGTCTTCCCATCTCTCTGTAAACAATCATCGCGACCGCGCTGATGGGTCCTCTCTGTACGCTACGACCGCCACTTCATGTTCTCTCAACCGCCCGTGTCCGCTGTCTCAGAGGTCTGGCTAATTAGCACCAGCGCGGTTGGGCGTTCCCATGAGAATGGGTGAAAAAATACCTCAGATGAATGAAGATCGGGGTGTTTTGGTAGCTGAGCCTGTTGGGACAAAAGTGCCCTGAGATGTTTTGTTTGAACTCTACATTCATAAATTTGATAAGTGCACTAAAAAATGCTCTAAGAAGCACTTCCTTCTTGTAAAATATTACTCACAAGTAACTTCTAAGGGATATTTCAGCCAATATTTTACAATTCTGACCAAAGATTATAAATCTTAGCCCTTCTTAATCAAATTTCCCAAATTAATCAATTTCCCTCTGGGATTAATAAAGTATTTTTGAACTGAATTGAATTCTTCACATGGAACACAGCAGCGCAGAACGGTATACTCGCGAGCTGCGCTGCGCGCCGGTACACACCGGGAGAATCTCAGCCACGAGCGGCTTCTCTGCCGTGCTCCTCGCTGGACTTGCGAGATCAAAAAAATCACTCGAGACTTCCAGAGATCATGATTTGTTCATGCAATCCGCCATTAAACCAAAAATGAGGGAATCACTGTTTGATGTGATGCTCCTCTCCACTGCCAGGATTAAAGCCATGAAAAACACACCGTTGCACTTCTGGAACGATGCTGGGAGTACATAAGCGGTTAGGTCACATGAATTGATGTAATCTACATAAATACGAAATCGCATTGCTGCAATAGGCTTTTATTTTGAAAATTACCGGACATTTTACACTGAAACCGTGTGTGATTTCCTGTCTAGCCCTATGTTAACTGTGGAAAATGATGCAGCAAAAACGGAACACGATTCTACTTTTAGCGGCGCAGCGTGTTTGTGTGTCAGTGCGCCTGCACTAGTCTACCTGTGTGTGTGTGTGTTGTGTGTGTTGTGTGTGCATGTTGCAGTTGAAGGAAAGGGATGATGTATAAAAAAAATATACACTATCTGTAACTTACTAGAATTAAAATATTCCAGAAAGGGATGTTTGGTCGCCTTACAGCTGCGATCCAAGTGAGCCAAAAAAAAACCCGTATTTATATCAGACACTTGGTTTCCGGAAAACGGTGAAAAGTTAGCCCTTTTTCCACTGTTTTCCCTGACGATCACGTGTTTCACCCCACAGCACTGCAAAGATTTATCATGGTTGTGTAATAACCGATCAAATAAATATAGTTTAAACGAAGAACCAGACGGAGCGCGCTGTTGTCTAGAGTAACAAGTAAATCCTGATTTATGCTTCTCCGTCTGCGTCAGTGCGGAGACACGCAACACCATTATCCGTCCTTGCGTAGGGCTCCGGCAGGCACGCAAGTACGTACGGAGTCGAGCCCACTTTTTTAAACATCCGTCGAACGAGACGGATTACGCAAGCTTGTGATTGGTCAGGACGCCGCTGTTGTTTACAGCGCCGCCATTGCAAAGAGAGCCGAGGATAACTAGCGGCAGACACGGAGAAGTTTGAAGAAAACCTCGCGAAAAAACTAAAAATATGAATGTTTAATTCTCCCGTGACTGGAGGAGTGAAAAGATGCACAGCAAGCGTTTTATTTGTGGACGGAAATGACAGGAAACGTGGGTTTAGAGGTGGGGAGCGCATGAAGAGGTGGGAGAATGAGAGACAAATATGTCCGTGTTAAAAGTCTCTTATATACACAAAAAACACAATCTTGGACCGATACATGACAGGATACCACAGAACAGCGCTACGCCCTCTGTTGTCCTGCTGGGCAATTGCTTTGCAACACTCTCCAGGAGACGGAGAAGTATGAAAGCAAAACGCTTCCGTCAATCCGTGCGTGTCTGTCCCTTGCGGAGCTGACAGAGAAGCATGCGACGGTGATGGCGACACGATCGCAAGCCCCATAAAGATCTCGTGCCCTCTTAAATGGCTTCAGTTGATAAAGTTTCAAAGCGGTCTTTCCGAACATGCTTTTACCGTATAAATCTAGAAATGTTAGTAAATCTCCACCGGACTCGACCCTGGATGAAGCAGACGTGACATTTAGCTTCTCCTGCTGATGTTTGCACTTGTAAATTCATGTTAATGATGAAAAATCCACTGTGCCACCAGTACACGATGCCACGTTGTAAGCACTATTTCTCCGAACTGAGGCTGTGCAGACAGCTGAAATAGAAACTGTTTTTAACTTTCTCATTTTCCAGAAAATGGCCAAAATGTTTCAAATGTTCCACATTATCATTAACTTCCTGTTTGTTGTATTTTCTTCTTGTCTCATCCAGACTGAAGGGCTCCACTGTCCTTGGACTTTGCGTCCTGACCTGCTGCTCGACAACAAAAATGAACGTTAAACCAAGAAGAAAAGAGAAAAAAAACACAACTCTGTTCTTTCCTTGGGCATTTTTTGCCCCGAAAAGACTCCGTGGACCGCTAGCATCACAAACAGCCAACTTGCACGCTAACGCAGAAGAAAAAACACCAAGGAGCGGGACAGGTGTGTGTGTGTGTGTCAGTACGTCTCACGTTCCCTGCACTTTGAGAGGCCATTTCTCCTGTGACCTAAATGTTGGCATGAGCACAGAAGCGAAGATAGTCAGACAATAATCAAGCTCTAATGGTACACAAATACTATTTATTTACTTGAGAGTAAAATTGTGTCAGTGTGTGAGTGTGTGTCTGAGACGAGAGTACGACAAACTGGTATGCTAGTGATCAACAAAACCTGCTACATGCCCACGGGAGGGAGGATACCAAGGTACACTGAGTATATAAATACTATATATATATATATATATATTTACATTAGATATGTTATTTATTTTTGGATGCTGAATGTCTGATAAAACCTTCTTAATGCCTTAATGTGTAAACTGTCCTTATGTTTTCTAAGAAATATTCAAAAACTCTGTGATAGTACATTTGTTTGGATCTTGTGAAAAGCATATTGCATAGTTTACTATTAAATATATATTATTTCAGAAGTGTACAGAACCAGTTTGGCTGCTTGAAATATGATTTATTCTATTAATATTAAAGTATTTTCTTAATTAATAATTTCCTAAACATTCTAAGTCGGTTTATTTTTGTCCAATAAAGAGATTTGGACTCGTAAAACAGATATATTTGTAGATGTCTTTAAGAGTTGCATGTGTTTCTAACTGAGCTCAGACCCTGAAACACCAGGCGCTGTTCCTCCCACAGTTCCTCCATCACTTGAGCCTAAAAACCTCACACACTCCTACCTTCAAACCTACGGCCCGCTGTCGTGAGCGGCGCGGGCCGTCCTGCTGTGATATCATTTGACTGTACAACTGTCTTGTTGAGATGATAGTGGTGGGTCGGGGCAGAACCAGACTGTAGAGGTTGGGGGTACGGTTGAGGCGGTGTCTAATCTGTGACCTGGGGTTTCATGGAGAGAGACACTGAAAAGGTGGTAGAGTAAAGGATTACAGTCACACGTGGCACCATTATGGGGGTTCGATGTAAAATCTGCAAAATCAAACATTCAACGCAAGCAATGTTAAAGGAAACATATCTGAGAGTGCTGGCTTGTGTCAAAACGAGACTATGTGACGTATTAAATTGTAATTTACTGTATTATTATTACTGTAAAATTAACATTAAAAACACTTTTTTTTTAAATCCCTGCTGATGATGGCTAACATCTTCCAACAAGTCCTAAAACCAGAGTGTTGTGACAAATAAATAATAATGTTTTTGTTCAATCTTAAAGGTGTGGAACACTGAAAAAACATTTTTTAATTATTATTTCTGATCTGGGTTTTTCATGCAGACTGAACATGTCCTGCATTCACTTCTGATCGAAAATAGATGGTGAAACTGAGAGATCTACATCACACTGCAGAGCAAACAGAGTCAGTGGTAGAGTCACATTGCTGTTATCCAATCCGAGGTTAGATGTCCAAATATCAGGAAATAAGACTCCAAATCCTGTCATCTGAAGCTCAACTCTGATGTAGAAGGGTGTTTCTCAATGTCAAGGCGCCTGGCCTTGTTAGGCGATGTCTTGCGAGGCCAGGCGCCTTGCTTACGAGGACACTGTACTTCCTTGGTCAAAGAAAACAGTTAAATGGAACAGACTTGCATCACGTGACCGCGGCTTCCACGGCGGTCACGTAACATCACATGACACGGGAGATAAAGTTATATTTTAAACCTATTAGTTTAAATATAAATATATAATGAAACTTTTACTTTTTAAATTGTGTATATATTTATTAAATTAAATATATAAGTGAGTTACTACCCGCTAGTCACCGAAGCTGCAACTACTAAGCAACTAACCAACCACAGATAACTTCTTTGGATCTAAAAAAACATTTTAAATCAGTTGACTTACTTTTAAACTTGAAATTTGCCCCCGAGGTAGCTGCCGGCTTCTGATCCGCCATCCTTTTGAAAATATTGTGGTGTATTGTGGGAAATTTTTGACCAAGGCTAGGCTACAAGACCCCTCCCGTGTATCCTTGCTCAGCTAGCTAAACGGCTAAAATGAACATTGGAACACGTCTTGGTAGTTCCTGATGACGTATCTCCTAGGCAACTGGGGCGGGGCCATCAAGGCGAGGTTCCTTGGCATTGAGAAACACCCGAAATCTGCTAGTTCCTGAAACTGATGCTCCGGTGAATTTTTTTCCCAGAGTATTACTTACAAGGCATTCATTCTTACTATAGACAACTGTAAACTGTAAAAGTATTGATTAAGCAATACTTTAAATTCAAAGTATGTTTAAATGAAGTTAGTAAACCGTAAAAAAAAAAGTAAAATATAAAATCCAGCAAACAGTTATGGATCAGTCAGTAATGGATCTGAATACAAGGTATTACAGCAAAAAAGTTAGAAAGCATCTAACATCCGCTAAAAGACCCGTGTAGAAAAGTTTACTTCAAATGAAACATTTCAAATAAAAGTTGAAAATGACCTCCAAGTCAAATATGTATAACTTTGACAATAAAAAAATTCTTAGCATGTAGAGCATCAGAATCCTGCTAATATTAGCTACATTTCATCAACTAGGCACTAAAGGACCACAATTATTTGAGTGAACCCTAAAGTAGAACATTTATTTGTTTCTGATGTTGAATTTTTTTTTCTTCGCGGGTGTGGAAACATTTATGATAAATGCCAACTTGTAGCATATTGCTAGTAGAGGCTCAATCCTTGGAAAGACTTAGCCTACCAAAGTAGGGTTCTTCAGAGGATCCTTAATCGACCGCAAAGACCAGAAGTGAGCAGCCGTGTAATTAGACAGTCTAACCATCAGATTTATTCCCGCACTCACCATATGTTCTTTCGTGTAGCAACCTTGACAGCGCTAAACAGAAGTTAAAACAAAACCTGGCAAAGTATGAAAAACCAGACCTGCCACATCAGCATTTTTATGATAATTTTTCCAAAGATTTTTGGCAAAACTTGTATTAAAAACCCAACCGCCAGCTTTTAATATACTTGCATTTATAAATTCTACTGGTCTCCAGCCCAGTCCGCCATTGTTACAAGAACAAAAATCCCTCGTTTGGCTGGCAATGACTCCTAGGACATAGTTGACCAACAAGGATACACCAGACCCATCATTTACAGGAAAAAACATAAAGATGATTTTGGGGGCTGCATTTTCGGTAATCTTCAAGCCTTGTCACTTTGCGGTGCCGTAATCAAACCTCAAATGCGACTAGGAAAGGACGCATCCCCTGACTTTGGGCACAGCCACTGACTCAGAACTTTGCTAATATAATATTTGCCTAAATAAGCTGCTGTAACACAAGCTAGCTAGGTAGCACAAGAGGACAAATGTCCTCCCATTGGAAAGTTACATGGTGTTGTTTGTTGTAGATCCTCCAAAATGGCCGCCAAGGCATTCAAAAGCACTCTTATCTGCATTTTGACTGTAACCTTTTAATCGTCTGCTATGCTGACCTTAACCGTCTCCACGCCCCCTTTCGTGTAAATTAGACTGTAAACTAATTGTCTGAATGTATCTCCGAGCTGGCTGGATGCCAGCATATTTAAACGTTTTTTGACAAATGTTGAATAATATTGGAGTTGTACCAAGCTAACTTATGGTATCTATTTATCGTCAGAGTTTTAAATGTGTACATTGTGTAAATAGAAATGAGTTTAATGAAAACATATTGGATTTACATAGAGTTCTTTAATTAGGTTGCAGCGATGTTCTTGTGTAAAGACTTTGGCTACAGATTTTTAATAGGGGGGATGCCGAGATTTGGGCTTTTCGGTGGACTATACCATGTATCGTACTGCTTTTCTCCCTCACAATTTCTGTGATAATACGACAAAAAAATGTTTCTTTATTTTATTATAGAGATCTCTGCCTTGTTGACACACTTTACCCAATGGCATATGCAATAGCGACATGAATAAAATCTAGTTTACAACTCTGGAACCAAATGTAACGTTGCTTTTTTGTTGTTGTTGTTGACTAGGAGCCGATTTGCTCCTTGTATATTTCTCTTTCTGCCAAGTGTTTTGGTTTTTCATTGCTGGGAATTTTGTTAGTCTAAAAACGTTCCCATCTCTGTGTCTAGGAATGGATTGTTCTTTACTTATTGGTCTTGGATTGACTCAGTTTGAATGTTTTGTCTTCCATTGTACATAATTCAATATACTGTTTATTGTGATGCTCACAAGAGATAATTTAATGATTTATAAATTCTGGTAGTCAAGTATTGCTTTTTGTCTGTGTTAATAATGAATAGCAACCAACAGAAATAAAAGAATTTATTTAAAGAGTTCAAATTTTGTCCTGTTTTCTCATTTTTGAAAAAATGTTAATTACGGTTTTATTCAGTGCATTGCGATGTTTTTGGCACACAAGTCTAAAAGCTTCCTACCCATAGTAGGGACATCACAGACATCATATATGCAGCGTGGACTGGTGCTGCCTATCAGAGCTGGCGTGGCAACGGGCTGCCATTTTGGATCGGTCCACATTCACCCCCCAGTGCATTTTTTCAACTGAGGAAGGGTTTACCCAACTAAAAAACATTTTACTGAGCTTTTTCACAAAATCAGACACATAGTATTTAATGATAGTATAAATATATTATAAATTTAATTTCATAAATTAAATTCAAATATAAAATCCCAACGGGTAAGGTAAGAAAGTCAATAGTAATCCAACATGATCTGTTTTCAATAGTACGCCGACAGTTGCAACGGTGGGCCGTGCAAATAACGGGCATAGTTGCTCACTCTGCGTTGACGCCAGTTGGGTTTAGCTAGTGAGGGAGCCATCCAATATGGCTTAGACACTGTTACGCTCTCCAGTGCCCAATGGCATATCTACGTATTCATGTCTATGGGGGCCATCCTACGACTGTTCTCTAGAGACTATTTTAGACAGTGGAAGAGGCAGGAAGCTCATGTTAAGCCAACCGCTAGCTTCCATGGGACAGTTATCTTTGAAAAAGTCGTCTGAAGCTAAAAGGCGCTCCATCATTTGCAGCAAGTGGTCCAGGTCCTGAATATAGCAGAGCTGCCCCAGACCATCACACTACCACCACCATGTTTGACATTTCAGTAATTTACTGCAGATGGAACAGGACACACAATAACAAATAGCATTATTTTGGCATTTTCAACCTTTTGCATGTGAATTTAAATTTCACGAATGCAATAATTTTATCATGAAAGGGGAACTGTGTTTGGGTTTCAACTAAAATTTTGAGTTATATCTACTGCTCCTCCGTATTTAGAGGTGCCAGCTGAGGTGGCTCGTGCACTTGGTCAGAATGCCTCCTTGATGTCTTCCAGGAGAGGCGTTTCAAGCACGTTCTGCTAGCAGGAGGCCCCCGGGTCGACCCGTGGCACACTGGAGGAAATACTGTATATCTCTAGGTTTGTCCTGGGAATACCACTGGTTCCTCTGGAGATGTGGCGGAGGAAGCTTTGTAGGGGATGGCTTGGGCTTCACTTCTAGACCAGGACCAGATTAACAATGGAAGATAATTAATTAGCCCTATAAGACATCGTAAAAGCATCAAACAGTCACTATTGTTTTATTCTCTGCAAAATGTAATGGCATTTTTTCCTGTTCTGCTTGTGAGAAAAAGCAGCAATAGTCAGAATAATGCACTGACAGCACAAACACAAGCAGCCGACGAAGAGTCACCTCTAGCTGTTGTGGATTAATTAGCAGTGTGACTGTCATTGGGGCTGTGCTCTGCTGCCAGGCAGAAACGAGCCTTACATAAGAGCCCACCACCATACCACCAGCAGGAACACACTGTTCCACAGCCTGTTTTTGCACAGACCATCTATTTGAAAACAAACAAACAAAAAAAAAACCCAACTTTCTCTCACCTCTAAGAGGAAAGACACATTTTCATTGGACCAGAGGAGTCTACCCTCCACACAATCACCCTGTGGACTCCCAGGAACTGTGAGCTAGTACAGTGTATGGTAGATACCAGCTCATTTGGCCATCTCAGGCACCCTGTGTTGCACTGGGCCACCCTGCCAGCTTCTAGACGAGATTGGGAGTCACTGGCCCCATTATTTCTCCCTGAATCAGCCTAAAGAGGGTTTTAGCCAGGCTCAACGGACGCCGCGCCAGAGCACCGGGGCGGAGCCGTGACCCACTTTAATGGTAGCCAGTCCAGCTCTGGCTGCTTATCCCATTTAAATACAACATAGGGAGATGTAAAAACCTACTGGGAAAACTGGTTGTACTTATTTATTTTGCTTAGAAGAAATGACTCCTCATTATAAATTTCTTTTTTGTAAATGACTGCGTTTATGCATGGAAACATAAAAAATATAAGCTTTGTGCAGTGTTTTGCTGAATTTTACCTGAACAAAAGACAGCTGCAAACCATTTGTTAATTTTAGCATCTAGCTTGAGCCTCTATCTGACATGATTTATCTATATTAAAGGGGATATATTATTCAAAATTCAACTCTTGGATTGTTTTGTGCTGTCTTGTGGGTCTCTACTGCCGCTATAAACATTCCAAAGCGGGGAAAGAAAAGTCCATCCATGTTCTGTCAGTGTTTGGTTTGAGGTATTATGTGCCTAAAACTACCTGTTTAAAAAAGTCCCTTTTGTGATGTCACAGAGAAACTAGAAAAAAAACCCTCTCACTGGCAGGACAGAGCTGCTGCTGGAGGAGCATTGGCTCTACTACAAGCCCCGCCCCTTCGTGATATTGGAGCTTTCAACAAATAGCAGCCTGTATTTAGGATGGGGTAGGCGTGGCCAGCCATAGCTTGTTTTCTTAAAATGACAGAGCCCCGACACAGCTCATTCTGGAAGGTACTGAAAATATCATTGAACCATTATAACTATTACCTATTGATACTCAAGAGGCAGGACAGATTGTAAACACTAACTACATCCCTCCTACGTTTTTTAAAAGGGGAAAAACTGACAATCCCCCAACCGGCTAAGAAGGAAGTCTGTTTCAAAGTAACCTTCCTTTCAACATGACTGAGACATTAGACTTTTCTGTGATTATTTCACGATGCATTTCTTTTTTATTACTGTACCCTTAAACATGTCTTTTATAGAAAATTCATGTTTACTCTGAACAAATTCTGAACAAAAAACTCATTAACGATTTATTAGCATGCCAAGGGATAAAGATTTTTTTTATTAGCTAATTGCATCTAGCTGTGAAAATGTTAAGTTCAGTTAAAGCAATCACTTGTAGGTGAAACAGTGGGTTCACGTTCAATATGAGAAAACCTAATTATTGCCAGAGTGCAACTAAATCTGGACTTTTGAAATGCACGCAAAAAATTTAGTCTTCCAACTGAACCGGTCTATCCCTAATCAAGCCAAGGCATCCAGGTAATGCGGATGAAGAAAAAGTAAGTAAAATTCCTTTCTCCTCCCAGGTGAGCCAAGCTATGACCGGCCTGGGCAAATCCCCTTCCAGAAGTGAGGAGACAGAGGAAGCGCCCTTCTGATAATATCACCACAAGTTTCTGCGTGCTCCTGGCGTGTAGCACCATCAAGCAGCATAGCACCAAATAAGCTGTGGTGCAGCATTGTTGTTGTACTTTTCTTTGGCAACTGGGCCCATCCTGTTTTTATTCCATCTGCTTCACTTCCACCAGCATTTGTTTGCTATCTGTGCTACTAGATAGACCAACTGGTAAAATGCCAACATGAAAGGTTGTTATCGCCACCTATTATCTAGGAGTCAAACACACTTCGTTCAATTATTTGATTTTCTAACTGACATGTAAACTGGGATAAAGGCTCCCATTCTGTACTGCACTGAGTGATGACTCATTACCAGACTGATAAGCTAATGGCTAATTCGAGTTGTTTTAGCTACAGTACAAAGTAGATTTTGTCTATTTTAAAACAACTCTAATCTCGTGGGAACACCATCTTATGAACCAATATGTCAGTTTCACAATGTTAAAATTGTGGATGTTTTTAAATGTTTTCCAGAAAACTGCCCCGCACCCTCAACTAGCTGTTAGCTTATCAGTCCTGTGGAATCTTCACATTCCCTTTGGAAACTGGAACTCAAATATGGTAGCTATGACAAGACTGAAGTGTTCATCTGTTATAATGATCCCGTTATCTGAAATCAGACATTCTGGATGCTGGAATGTCTTGTTTCCCAGAGAAATTATCTTTCTCAACAACTTTCTTTGTTGAACTTCATTAACTTTATAGAACTGACAAAATTCAAGAAAAACTACAACTACTGAAACTTGACAGATAAATCAACATAGAGCAAACAGACTGTAATGCACATGTTTTTGTTTGTAGAGAGCCTGTGTGTGTGTGTGTATGTGTGTGTGTGTGTGTGTGTGTGTGTGTGTGTGTGTGTGTGTGTGTGTGTGTGTGTGTGTGTGTGTGTGTGTGTTCTACTATATCTTTTAGGTTCAAGGCATGTCAGCTTTTTGGATAATTACATGGCTAGCTTACGGGCTAACTTTCTTTCTTTTGTTTGGGTCAAACCCTGACTCACGAGTCCTGCCAGAAGCTTTTTTCAGGCATGACTGTTTGTATCTCAATGACAAAACAGGCAGAAGGAAGATAAAATCCAACCTTCACTGAACAAACAAGCTAATAGGGAGCCTACAGGTTGGTTTATGCTTGACGCGTCCGTAAGGTCCGCACGGCTCCGCGCAGCGAAATTGCATCATTTTAAGAACTACGCCCCTCCACCGCGCCTCCGCACGGCCCAAAATTTCCGCACCGTGCACCTAGGAAATTTTCTAACCATGTGGATGGTCGGACGTGGAAAAATGTGGCGGACTGGCAAGAACTAGTATGGCAGAGGTTTGTAAATACAGACATTTGTATGATTCAGTTCTCAGAGATCACCATGATCAACATGTTGTTAATAATTCTTGGAGAGAAATAGCTCGCACTGTTGGAAAAGACGAGGGCGCTGTTAAAAAGTGATGGAATGCCATGTTGTAAACAACAGTAATTTTTACTTCTACTATGGTTTAGTGTTGGATGCATGCCGTAGAGCTCCATGCTGCCCCCTACAGTTTGGGAGAATATTGGCTCACCGCAGAGACAAGCCGCATGAACCATAAACGCTGCAAGTTGTGAAGCGCGTTCCATCCGCGAGCCGCATCACCAAGCGGAAAGTGAATGCGTCAAGCATAAACCAAGCTTACAGCCTGATTCATGCTTAAGCAAAGGCACAATTGCGCCCCAGCTGCTGCAGCGTCGTATCTCCTCTGTATTCATACTGGCCCGACCCTGTTGCAAAGAAATTCTCCGCCAAAACAACAGAGGGCGCGCTCCTATGCAGATGTGCATACTCTTGTAGTGACGTGTCTGCCCTACTAATATTTACTATTTGCGACGCACATACACTCGCGAAAAGATGGACAACACAGAGCAAATTCTTTTATTGAGCAGGAGCTGCTTGAGCTAGAGGAACAACAACTGTTATTAGAAAGAGCACAGCGAGAACGACGAAGGAAGAGGCGTCGGTGGAGTGTCCGTCCATTGTCAACACTCGCACTGTTTACACTTTTTAAGGGAAGCTACGTCATGCCGGAAATGACGTTGGGTTGTTTGACTGACCAGTAACAGATGTCCAGCATACAACGCGGCCGTCGGATGTTTAGAAAATAGAGCTCGACTCCAACCGACGATCCAACAGTGTTGGATCGCCCATACGACGTTGCATCATGGCGATCCAACAGATCTGACATACTGGAGCAGTGTCAGTATGAATCAGCCTTAAGTCACGCCCATCTTCTGGACAATGGGTCCCCGGAAGAACAAACAAATGAATACAAGTCAACGGGGCTAAAAACAACTGAAACTTGTCAACGGGGCTAGATGCCTGGCCTCGCAAGACATCGCCTCACGAGGCAAGGCGCTTTGACATTGAGAAACACCCTTGGGCTCCCTATAGCTTTGGTAAGCTAGGCTATCGCTGTAACATAAGAATAAATCTGAGTTGTTTTAATTATAAATGGTAAGAATGTACATTTTCTGGTATTAAACGTAAATGATAAACGGTTCTGCTGATAGTGCAGGGGGGTCCGTTGACCGTTTCTGGTCCTCAGAGTTTTCTCGAATGGTCTGCGCTTGCAATTTCAGAATGGTAGAATTTAAAGCTGCCATAGAAAATTTGGAAAACAAGTTAGCTTAAAATCTTTTTTCATGCCTCTTAACAACCTTCTAGCACAGTATAGCTAAAAATATGTTGTGGAGATTTAAAAAAGTAAAATAAATAATTTAAATAGGTTCTCTTGCGTTTGTCTAAAAACCTCCACCAATAAAACGTCTCGAACCGAAAGCAACCATTGGATCATCCGGTGTTCTGTCTCGCCAAAACGTTGCATTTTCGCACTTTCTTGGGTCCCCCATTCCTTACGCTCTGGCGTATTTAGCAACAAAATACCACTGGTGTGAGAGGTTCTCCCTCAATAATATCAGAGAAGGAGAAACAGCCGGCTGCTACCACTTCCTCATAGGAAAAACTACCAGAGTCCCAAAAATAAAAAGACAGTTTGAAGTCATGGACAACAAAAGATGTTTGGACCTAGAAAACAGCGACTGGTAGTGTTTCTTCTGTTCTGGTTTCTGATTCTGGTGGACGTGGATCCAGGGAAGATATCTGAGGGGAGGGGTGAGTGTTCCAGGCCCTTGTTTGCATTCAAAACTTGAACTATAGCAGCTTTAAGCACACCAAAGAAATAAATTAATTAGCTAAACTTTTTTCTTTTACGGAAATGGTCGTTTTGCCAATAATGCAAACCCTAACCCTAACCCTAAAATAGCAACACTCTTTTTCAAGACCAAGAAACGAGTAAACAATCATCCCATCTAATCTCGTTTTTTTTTTTTTCAGTTTGGCAGTTTTGGCTTGTGTCTGCAAATATTTTGGACACCACTTTGCTGGAGAAAAGTAATCTCTAGATTTTAAGTGGAAAGAACAAAACAATGGTTGATGGGTGGACTTTTCTGTCTCTGGAATCCTGCTGTTAGCATAGCAAAAGAGGTCAAACATTGCATGTCTGATGTCATCTAATCTGATGTGTATCATAAAAGGCAGATCTTGGATTGCAATTTCTGTAATTATACAAATCTCTTTAAATTCACAGAAAACAGCATCCAGTGATCATCACTTTCAGACGGTTAGCCCTCTGACACTTAATCCACGTGTTGGGAAAACATGGCCCCAGCTCACAATCGACAAAGCTAAACACGCAAAGGCAAGATTATACGTAATGGTGAGTTTGGTGTGCACATACAGTCCTGTGCATAAATCCTCTGGGATTATCCATGTTTCCATCTGTGTTTCTGACCTTTACTGCCCAAGGGAAAATGAAATCAAAGGCACGCAGAGTCATAAAGAGAGCACATTTTCTCATGCAATTGCAGAACACACCTTAATATTCGTGATCATGCGTTGCATCGCTGATAGAAAACACTTTAAGCTGTGTCCCTTAACTTCTTCACATGACATTCTAGTAACACAATGCTTTATAATTCCATTTATGTGAAAATAAAATGTTATCCTCTCTTCCTTTTCGGTGTTTTTATTTCCTGTAGCTCTGCATGATGGCAGCTTCCAGTGGCGTGTCCAGATCTTTTAAAATGGGGCGGCCCAGGTGAGGCACTACTTTGTGCATATGTGGCACCAGTGGTCATGCTTTTTTCTTTTACCTCAAGCCTTTTGTGGACAATAAAAAGCCTATTTAAAGGGAATTCAGTGTGGTGACACCTGGGGTGGCCAATCAGATTCCAAGGGTGGCATGTGCTACCCCAGGCCACTCCCTGGACACGCCCCTGGCAGCTTCAAAGAGACTGAATTTGAAATATTCCTCCAAATGAGGCTTAAAATTAAACCTGTAATGCATTAAATAAACCTATTACATACTATAAAAACCATTACAGCAACACTGACATTTATATTAGTGACAGAGCAATCGTAGCCTTTGGAATGTGCTTTTGGAGAATTATTTTGTGGTTAGCTTTTGCTGTATCTTACAGTTAGCTCATTTTAGATTTATTCCAGCATCAAGAAGCCACTTTTAAGCCTACTGAATGATAAGTAGGTCACAATGCTAAGCTAACAGTCTTCTAGCTCAAGCACCCATAATAAGACCCTGGGTGAGATGAAAACGAAACAAAGAAAACCTTTTAAAAATACTTTACAAACATTTCTAAATATTTGTGTACTGTGCAGTCTCATATTTTTTAGAACTTTTCAGCATTACGCTAAATGTTCTTGTAGTACTCCTTGACCTCACTTAACCCACAGAAAGCTGACTCCACAAATCAAACGCTACATTTGTTTTTATTGACCTTTTTAAAACCACATAAATCTAATGAGAGCTTTACTTTGGAGACACGCGGGTCACCGAAACTGGGATCTGCCTCGAGCTAAAGAGCGTCTGGTTGCACAGACGAGAGCCAGGTCTTCAGTGTTTTTTGACCTTAGTCCTGCAGCTTATTTACCTGCGGAGTGGAATGTGGAATTATGTAAGGCTTGAGCTATCAGAAAGTACACATCCCTCTGTTACCCAGGCCACAGAGCAGCACATATGTTCACCCTGGCCCACATGCAGACAAACAGCTCAATAATAGGCCCTGTCTGGTGTTTGTCAGCTCAAATCAGAGCAAAGGACAAATAAAGGAACATAAGTCTGCGTCTGGACTGCTGAATTTTACTACAGCACATATGTGAGTTAAAGAACTGACACTAATGTGCATTTGTGATCATTAAATGGGCTTTTTATGGCCTCACAACAAAGATAAAGTGCCACTCAGGGAAAATCTCAGCCATTACCCAAATGTGTGTTCATTATAAGTTTTCCATCCATGGGATTCTTCCGTATTGTTTGCAAAATGCTCTCGGCTAACATTTCTGTTATACCTTGGTACTATTTTCATGCTAACACAGTCAATATTTCTTTCCAAAGTTTAAACTTTCTACTGAGCATTTTACTGAAGCTCCATACTGATGTCTACATGACCACAATAGGAGGTTGTTAAAGTGACAGTGTGTATTTTCCTGGCGATAGAGGCAGTACATACCTAAATAGTTGCAAGCAAGCAGTGTTTTTGTGTTGGAGTAAGACCTTACCAAGGGATGCCTATTAGGGTCAAAAAGCCCTGGGGAGTGCAAATTTTAGCAAAATAACAAGCACATCAGACTTACTTTCATCACTGGCAACAAGTGAAGAGGTAAATGTGTAAAACAACATTTAGGAATGACGAAAGTTTTGTAACCGTTTGTTACAAATCAGTAAATGCATTTTGTCCTCATGGGCTCCCGTAGAAGGAAACATGGCATCTAATATGGTGTCGCCCAGTGACGTAGACCCGCTCCCATGTATTTTTGACCAGATTTTTATGGTTATATGTTACAAAGTCGCCTATATTTTTCAACAACTGGGCATCATGTAATTCATTGTTAACTCATTCACTGCCAGCCGTTTCTTGATCAGTAAAGCCCTTCACTGCCAGCGTTTTTACAGTTTTTTAAGAGTCACAGAATGTTGCACAAAAAAACAAAGAGGAGACTCACCTCTTATATCAGGAAGAATCAGCGCATTTCGAGTGTTATCCGTTCTTTCGTAATCCGTTGTCGAATTGTGGTCGGCAGAAGCTTTTCCGGTTTGTGTCTCACTTTTTTACAGCAGCGGCCCAAAACGATTACCTAACATATGAATTTTCTGCTTCCTGATCACATGACGTGTGACGTACGCGGATGAAGATCGGCTTCAGAGCTGGGATGTTTGTTCTCACGGGGCGAGGGCTCGTTCCAACGCCCACACAGTAAGAAATGCAAATTATGACTTTAGTCATTATTGGCAGTGAATGAGTTAACAGCATTTTGATTGGTACTTCCAGAAATTAATGGTAAAAACTACACATTGTATCTTTAAATTAATTAATCAGTCAAATTATTGATTAATCAGTCGGTTAACTGGAGAATTGATTAGCTGGTTAATAGGTTGTTTTGTATGAGTTATTAATGGTAAATGGCCTATATTTGATATAGCACCTTTCTAGAGTCCTGGAACCTCCCCAAGGCGCTTTACAGCACAATCAATCATTTACCCATTCACACACACATTCACACATTGGTGGGGATGAACTCATCATCAGCAGTGTGTGAATGTGTGCATGCATGAGTGAGTGACTATGTTGTGAAGTGCCTTGGGGGGTTGTAGAACCCAAGAAGGTGCTATACAAATAAAGGCTCCTTAATACTAAAACATCCCATTACACAGCATTCTATGCAATACTAGTCATGTTTCTAATAAAATCCTATAAATAACACATCAAAGCTCATCAAAATATTGTGCGATAAAACAAAGACAAAAACAAGAATGGGATCAACTAAAGCAAGAAAGAAAAAATCAAAAAATAAAACAAAAAGAAAAGAAAGTTTACAAAAATTAGCTCATAGTTGCACCGGGTATGAAAACATATGATGGGTGAAGAACAAAGCCTTGTGGTGCACCCTTGATAAGGCCACATAAGTGGAGAGATAAATTTAAATATAAAATATTTTTTTAAAAACTGCTTGTAGGACACATACACTGCTTCAGGTCTCTCATGGTCTACAAAGTCAAAGACAAGTGTCACTTATAACACAATGACAACAGTCACCTAAATCTGTTGCCAAAATAATATGTAAAGGTGTGGAACACTTAAAATCCATTTTCAAATTATTATTTCTGATTATAATCAGTCACTCTGTGTTTTTCATGCAGGCTGAGTATGAAAACAGTCTCATTCACCTAACTCCTGCATTAACTTCCGATAGAAAATAGAAACGCCAGGATTAGAAAAGCCCGACAGATCTACGCCACACTGTCACTTAACATTCATGGACTCACCCATTTTGGCTCTCAACTTGGAAGGCTGTTGTTTGTTTAGCGTCCAAGAAACAGCAGAGAACGTCTTGGCTAATAGAAGCTAGCTGTTAGCATTAGCATATCTACCACACAGCAGAACTCCTCCAGGCTTGTGTTATTTACGGTGATAAAACATCCACGTTGCAAAGCAAACAAAAAAGGTGGTAGAGTCACGTTGCTGTTAGCCAGTCAGAGACGAGATGTCCAAATATCAGGAAATAAGTGTCCCTGTCGTCTAAAGATACTTTCTCCTCCAGCTGAATTTTCCGTGCTGATACATGCGCTTCTGGGCTTTTTGTCCCCAGAGAACGACTTACAAGGCATTCATTTGTACTAGAGACTAAACGAGGGTTCCAAACCTTTAAATAAATAAGTGATGTTTGGTTTTGGCCATCAAGAAAACAAAAATAAATATTGGTTGACCTAAAGACCTTGAGAAAGTTCACTCCCATCGAGATTCGGTGAACAGTATTTTTTTTCACACAATCTATTGAATGAATGTAATTATAGATGCCGTCATACAGGAAGTGTGAATGAAAGTATTTTTAACACAATAAAACCATTATGATTCTGTGTGTGTGGAGGTCAGATTACATCATTTATGTGACCACGATTACAAATTTTATTTCTGATTTATTGTCATGTGAGAGCACTTTGCAATTTGAGTAACACCTGTATAGAGTTTCTCTTTATTTAACCGAACAATGGCTACTGATTTTATGTAAACAGATAGGATTTTAAATGTTTCTCCAACAGTCACAGAGTTCCTCCGGGAAGGAGTTGGAAATGAATCCGCTTATTGGTAACAGATATGGCAGTCTCACTGAGAAGCACAACAACTTTGACTGAACTGAGGCAACATCAGTGGTATGTGCGTGCACAGAATCCTGGTAAATCATTTGTAGAACATGCCAGCCACGGGGCTAAAGCTTACAGAACATGGCAGAGTCAGACATTCGGGGGGGCTTAATCGACACGCAACGATGCCGTACCCAAAACCCCCGTGTGAGGCCTGCACGAACCCAGCGCCACACCCAAAATCAACCGCAGGTGCAAAGTAGCTGACACCGAGATAAAATCCTCACACAATGGGGCAATGCAGGTGTAAATGTTGGTGTTTGGGAGTCCATTTCAAAAGTTTTCATTCATTTTCCAAAAAACATTGTCTTTGTCCCAAATACGGAGAGAGATAGAGCTTTCTGGGCAGGATTTCAGATTATTGGTTTGGAAGCAGCCAGATACGTTCTCCATAGTAAAGCATCATCTGGGTCAAGTCTGATTTTTAATAGTATTTTCTATAAAGGTCAAGTACACATGGTGCATTCACTGGGATTTGTGTGATGTGCTTATCCTTCTATCAATGCATGAAATTTTATTAATCAAATCTGTTCTTTATTTTGTTTTGGATGAACAGGTCGAATTTCCAGTTTCAAACAGACTGTTTTGAGCTCAAATGAAATTGAAGTCAAGAGGATTTTGAATGTGTGCAGTTTAAAAAAAAGAGGAGGTACAATGCCTTCACAAATGTAAATATGCCAGATTGTAGCCTTTGGCTAATTTCCATCTGCAGGCCTCCTGGCAGGTTGGTGGTACACATAGGTTAATAAAAATTCACAAAGACAGTCTATGGACGACATACAAAGAGACAAGGACAAGGACAGTGACCCTTTTATGGTAAAATAACAGTAGTAACAAACCACAAAGGTAAATCTAAAAATTGAAACACATTGATTGTATTGCACACACCACAGTTTACACCTCCCATAACTGCCCTGATATTGCACTGATCTATATTGCACAAACCCAAATTACACTAACCTCTGTTACACTAGACAAAACACTGGCCCTTATTGCACTGATTTCTTATATACACCCCAGTTTACATCAATATCTATATCCCCTATATAAAATTCACTAATTCTATTTCATGTTTGATATTAAATGACTGACTAAAAAGGATCACCAATTTACTCTATTCTTTACCTTAGGGAACTACAGTGGCTCAGAAGGTTCAACAAAAAAGAAAAATGCTGCAGCTAGAGTTCTGATGAGAATTAAACAGAGAGATCATATCTCTCCTGTCTTAGCTTCCCTACATTGGCTACCTGTTAAATTCAGAATAGATTTTAAGATCCTTCTTCTCACATATAAAGCTCTTAATAATCAAGCTCCATCATACATCAGTAATCTGATTGTTCCATACGTTTCTAACCGAGCACTTCGCTCTCAGACTGCAGGTTTACTGGTGGTTCCAAGAATATCTAAAAATAGGATGTGAGGCAGATCTTTTAGTTATCAGGCTCCTCTCCTGTGGAACCAGCTCCAAGCTTTTGTCCGTGAGGCAGACACCTCGTCTACTTTTAAGACCAGGCTTAAAACATTTTTATTTGATAGGGCCTATGGTTAAAATCTGATGTTAGCCTAAATCTGGACAAGTGGGGGAGTAGAGGGAGGTGGAGTGTACAGTCGGTAAAGACGGCTCTCCCTTGCCCTGCCTCCAACATGCCTCCATCTAAATAGGATAGATTATCCAGAGTTATCTCTGTAGTTATGCTACTATAGGCTTAGACTGCTGGAGGACACACTGACCACTTTTCACACTCTACTGCTTTCTTCTACTATCTGCTCTTTAATTGTATTATTTCCTGCTATTTCAGCTGTTAACTTTATTTTTTCTCTAAGTGTTTTTCTCCCCAGAAGAAGCTACAATGATGTTCTGCTGAGCTGTTGTGGCCTCATGGAGGGGGTCATTGTTAAAAGGGAGTTTTCCTCTCCACTGTCGCTGCATGCTTGCTTAGCATGAGGATTGCTGTAAAGACTCTGACACTAGTCAGTGACTCGATGCAATATGCTGGGTTCCTTATATAGGAAACTTTTTACAGATTGGCTTAGTGAACTGACCTGTACTGGAATGTTTGTAGCCATAGAAAAATAAGCCTCACTTTCAGTTTAACTACAGTGAATTAATAACAGACACTAGGGGGTGCTGAAAGCAAGCAAAACTGCAAAGTGTGCCTTTATGCAGTGCAGATGATAGCTCTGTTCCCTCACAGCAAGATGGACAGAGGTTCTGATCCCGGCTGTGGCCTTTCTGTGCTGAGTTAGCGTGTTTTTCCCGGGCAGGCGTCACTATTCTCCAGATCCCCTGGTTTATTCCAGACCAAAGACACGAGTATCGGGTTAAAAACTAATTTGCTTAGGATAAAAGCCAGTTTAAAAAATATCCACATATGCACTTTTCATCTGCAGTTTGAAAACAGCTGTTGGGGCAGCAGTAGCTCAGGAGGTAGAGCGGGTTGCCCAGCGATGAGAGGATTGCAGAATCAATCCCAGAGCCTACCAGGGTTCTCTGCTGATGTGTCCTTGGGCAAGACACTTCACCCAACTTGCCTGTGTTGGTGGAGACGGGGCCTGTTGCACCATTTGCAGACAAGAGCAAGAATAACGAATAATTTTTTTTTACAAACGAGTCTTTGTCAGTAAGGGAACGTACCATTAAGGGGAGGAGCCAAACTAAGAGCAATAAAAAAAGGCTTTACGATCACTTGGTTAGTAAGTGACTTCCTAATAATGAACAAACAACCAATAAACCTTTACGCTGCCAGTGACATCGCTTTATTATTACTGAAGAGCGGCTGTGAATCATTGTGGTTTTAACTCGTTGTACTTTTTATCACAGCACAACGTGTGCTCACGTGTCATCAGTAAGAACGAAAGAAAAGCTTGTAATTATTTATGACTCCTGCAGAACCACAGATCAGGGCGTGTTCAGTTCTGGAAATTTTTAAAAAGCAGGCAAGTGCAAACAATCGAGGCGTGCAGCATTTTTCAAGGACAGAGTTTTCGTCAAATATTTGTTTACAGAAAGATGAGCGGCTCTTTGAGCTTTCGTCACTGCCAGGCGGTTCCAGTTGTTAATCGGGAGCAATAAAAAAGGAAAAATGATTTATTGATGTTTGTACAACAGTGAAAATGAAGATAATTAGATGGAACCTGGTTTGATGGTGATTTTTTAAAGCGTTAAAAGTCAAAATTCATGTGAAAGAGAAAAAGTGCAACACAATGATGGGGCTGCATAAAAAGGAGGCGTTCAAAAGCTTCGGATGTGAACCGATGGTGAAGTTAGTTTGTTTCTGTGCCAAAGGTTAGAAGTTCTGTTGGTCACTGAGTTCAAACTCTGATAATGGGCCCATAGCAGTCAACAGCTACAGCAGTCAGCATTCAGAAATACAATAAACGATCAATAACACCCCGTGGATGAAGGAGAACAGCGGAAATAGAATTGCCAAGGCTGCAAGGTGCTCTAAATGTTTTGTTTCTAACTTTAAAACCAAAGTCTGAATGTGAGTGGCTGTCCGATGAGGTGAAGGTCACAGACAACAGAATCTGGGGTCTGCTTCCTCAGCAGAAAGTAGTTCCCCTGATAGCACAGCGTTTTGCGGGTGGAAACGGTCGTGATAATGTTTTTAAAGATACTGTTTTTAAAATAAAGTCTTATTTTGTTCTCTTTTTACATAGAAATCAGACAAAAAAGAAAACTAACTTCAAAGGTCAGTTTAATGAACCATTGCCTTGGGTTTTAACATACGGTGTTATTAATTAGGTCAATTCAAGGTTCTGAGAGTGTTAGGGTTCACCAGAGATGTGATGTTTGGACTTTTCTACGGAAAAACCTAAACATCTGAATCTAAATGGCTCTGTATGATTTTGGTGATGTTACAAGGACAACACCATTTTTGCTCCACTGCTTAAAGGAGAACTAGACAGTTTTGGCTTGATTTTAGCACCCCCTAGTGTCGTTTAGTAGAACCTATCTCCTTGCTGTGCATTCGTCTCTTTAACACCTTAAAGGTGCAGTATGTAAGAATATAGTGAGAATTTTAGTGAGAAAATCCCAAAAGAGTCTTAAAGTTTCTGTCATTTTGGAAGGATTGTCTGTTTTTCTCCTTTCAAAACAAAGGAAGGAGGGACGTAGCTACTGTTTATCATCCATGAGTGCGGGGTTGTCGTGTCTCCTGCAAGCTATGACTGAAACGCCCACAATTGTGATTTGACGACGGCAAAAAGCTCCAGAGTTGTTTAAAGTGGTTGCAGTAACCAAAATTTACCACAGGATGCCACTTTTTAAATCAATCAATCAATCAATCAGATTTATTTATAAAGCGCTTTTCAAACAAAGTGCTTTACAAAATGACCCCAGATTCCCATACAGGTTAAAAACATTAACAGAAATATGCAAGCACACGCACACACACACACACACACACACACACACACACACACACACACACACACACACACACACACACACACACACACGCGCACACACACACACACGCACATACACAAGTAAAAATTATATTTGGCTGAGCCCAGATGAGCCAAGTAAGGTAAGGCAAGGAAACGCCATCAGAGGAGCCGTCTGTCCCAGGAGCATCAGGTCTTCCACACTAAGTCAGGGCGCTCAGTGGAGGGGGAGCATACACCCCCACCTGTAGAGCGCCCAGGAAGCTACAGTCGACCCCCGCTTCTGGGGCAGAGGGCCCCTACAGAGGAAACACTGGATTAAAATGAGTAAAAATATAATAAAAGAGCTAATATAAGGGACAAAAGTTAGAAAATAAGTAATAAATAAAATGATATAGACAGTAAAATAATAATATTAAATAATAAAACTGTGCTAAAATATAATCATATAGAACATGCAAAGCAAGTAATAAAATATAATCATGTAAAACGAGAAATAAAACTGTAGTAAATATTTAGATAAAAGCTAACCTAAAAAGATGGGTCTTGAGTCTTGACTTAAAAACATGAACGTTCTCTGCGGCCCTGAGGTCCTCTGGCAGCTCGTTCCAGAGGCGAGGGCCATAACACTGGAAGGACACCTCGCCATGAGTGTGTCCTGACTTTAGGGATGACCAGGAGACGCCTACCAGAGGAGCGCAGAGGCCGTGAGGGTTCATATGGTAAAAACAGTTCTGAGAGATAAGAAGGCCCAAGACCGTTAAGACACTTAAAAACCATTAGAAGAACCTTAAAATGTCTAAAATACAGTTAAAAAGTGTGTCCATTGACCAAGAGTCATCAGGAGACACGGAGATGTACAACTGTGAATCATCAGCATAACCGTGAAAGTTAACCCCGTGTCTCCTGATGACTCCGGCAAGAGGGAGCATATAATGATTAAAAAGCACTGGGCCTAAAACTGAACCCTGGGGCACACCACATGTAATCCCATGGACCCTAGAGGAACAGGTATCCAAACTCACCAAGAAAGTCCTGATTTCTACATAATGCACCTTTAATCTAACTACTGAAATGTCTCCCCAGCCTTCATTAGTTTCTACAGGAGTGGTTCATCACCAAATTAAACAAATCAGCTGTGTTTGTGATCTAAAACATGCAGGAAATGTGCTCTAACAAGACTGCAGCGCCTGGTGTGTAAGCCAAATTTTTTTTCTAAGTCCAACAGACCGGAACACCACTCTGAAGTTGCAAATGCAGTATTCTGACCATAGAGGGCGGTGGGGGATACAGTGATGTTTCATTGCCCTGTAAAGTGTCATTGTAGCCCCACTAATTCAAGAAAATCATTTAAAAACATGAGAAGGTTGCAAAGTGTCCCTTTAAACAGTTTAAGTCATTAAAGCAACGTGTTAATATAGACAATAAAGCTACGTAGAGAACAACGTCAGCTAGCTTGTGTTATGTAACGAGACTGTTGTGGACCATTTGGTAGTTCATCATGTGACATCAACTGAAATCACAAAAAAGCAAAACACTTGATTCCATTTACACAAAAACAGGATTTTAAGCAAACCACAGAAAAGACACAGCCTCTTTTACAACTAAGGTTAGCCTTCGATAGTTAATGAACTCTAGGATCCAAGATTTCCAAGATGGTGGTCATCTTCACCAGCATCATCCTTTCACACATCTCAACTGAACCTAGTTGGCAGCCCAGAACCGAGCTAGCTTTTTTTAACTAGTTGTAACCATCCTGATTCAGTGGGCGAGTCACCTGTTCAGCAGGTCACCAAGCTCCGCAGAAGCCTGTTAATCACCAGTGGCCTCATTTATCAAGCTTGCTTACGCGCAAAACGGGGTCGGAAAACTGCGTAAGCAACTTTCCATGCAAACTTTGGGATTTATGAAAGAAAACTTAGTGGAAAAATGTACACAACTTTAAGTTGACTAAGGACCTGGCTTACGTACATGTTGGACGTGGAGAGCACCTGCAGTGCTGCTGCTGAGAAGGATACAATTATGAAATCCTGCAGCATTATCACTTGTACTGCTTCGCTTTCACACAGAACAAGACCCCCCACATGCACACACATGCGCGCACACACACACACATGTACACACACACGCACGCGCGAGCACACACACACACACACGTGCACACACACACACATGCAAACACACACGCGCACGCGAGCACACACACACGCACACGTGCGCACACACACATGCGCGCACACACACTCACACACACACACGTGCGCACACACACACATGAGCGCACACTCGCACACACACACACATGCACGCACACACACGTGCGCGCACACACTCACACACACGCGCACACACATGCGCGCACACACACACATACACATGCACGCACACACACACACATGCGCGCACACACACACATACACATGCGCGCGCACACACATACACATGCGCACGCACACACATACACATGCACGCGCGCACACACACGCGCGCACAAACAAAGCCTGAAGCGCAGAATACAGAATGCAGAATATCAGCAGGGGGACAGATTGAAACAGAATGTCATGTGTCTGTGACAGTGTGTGTCCTGTCACTGTGACCCGATTGATCATGCGCCCTGGCTACTCTGGCTCTCTTTACCTTGCAATGGGGATTCCCAGAGCAAGGTAAAGAGAAACCTTTGCTGTGTTTTAAAAAGAACCAAAAATGGAATAAGTCATAAACAAATTTTTGCAGAGCAAAGTTGCCCTCCCGGTGGAGGATGGAGGGTAACTCTGAACTCTGAAGTGCCTTTTTTTCCCTCCACCTGAACCAATCCTCATGTAACCCTCTTATCTCTATTAAGGTAGCGCAACTCAGGGTAGCGAATGACCACAGTCACCAATTCTTGTCATGTGTCTTGCCCATGTATGTCTGATCTCTGAATTGTGTGTACTGAAACTCTAATTTCCCTCTGGGATTAATAAAGTATCTTTGAATTGAATTGAACTGAAATTGCTATTGAGATGAACATAAATCTGATGTTTGGATTCATGTTTCACCAGTTCGAGACAGAAAACCTAGAATTATTCTATATTCTTGCCACTTGATGCCAGAAGAGAAGGTCATCCAAAGGGTCTGGGGCAGAGGCCTCTGGACTCTTTGTGACATAACTCCACACCGGGTAGCAGGCTTTCCCCTCTGGGATTTTATACGAAGTTATGTAATTTCTTCAAAACAGCGAGACGGGCCAAATGAAAGTTGCTTTGGCTAGGAGTGAAGGAACTGAGATCAGAGATTTCTCAGTAGTTGCAAGGCAATCTTTGGATAAAGCACGAAAAGAAAAGAACAAATCTGCAGAAGGTTGTTTGATCAGTAATTTAGATGAGCAGGATCTCCCTGTCCTCATTCTTTCTGTAAACAGAACCAGGAGATGTGCAGATGAGGTCAGTCGTGCCTCCATGCGGCGGCACATCAGAAGCCACTTTGGCAGGTTTAACTGTTTTTCTTCATTCTGTTTATAAAACAACAGCTGGGAATTGCACATTGGGTGCTGTTTGTGTTGGGTACAGACTGTGCTGAAGGCACTCGCGCTCATACGCCCTGTGATGTGGATCGGAGTCAGCTGCGTCAGCTTTGGCACCGCTGTCTGCAGCGGGTGCGTTCTAGATCAGAAAGTCCAAATCTCTAACTTTATTTGATTTCAAAGAAGATTTGACAGTTTTTAATTTCTGTAAAAACAAATTCTGGCAGAGAGCTGTCCTTAAAATGAAACCAAACTCAAATGACTGGTTAGCTGAAAAGCTAATCGCTATTTCAAAAGGTCAACGTGGTTTCATGTTGACTAAGTCCAGAACTTTATAGAAGAGCTAATTTGAAAACACTTGAGTCGTTGTCAGCAGGTATTCTGGCAAAATCCATAGACATGAATATGTAGACGCCCCATTGGGCGTTGGAGAACGTAATTCACACTGGAAGCATCGGCGGCGCGGAACGGCAGCGGAACGGCTTACTCGTGAACTTCAAAGCGGTCCTTTTCACACCGGGAGAGTCTTGGAAGTGGCACGGCTGTGCTCTTCGCTAGACTCACGAATCCGCCATTAAACCAAAAAGAAGGAAATCATGTTTTATATCACTGTTTGATGTCATATATGATGTTGTTCCTCTCCACTGCCGGGATTAAAGACATGAAAAACTGCACTTCTGGAACGATGCTGTGAGTGAACAAGCCGTTGGGTCACATGCAAGCTTCATATACATGAAATTGAATCGTCACGGTACTTTTATTTTGAAATTTACCAGTGATTTTACACTGAAACTGTGTGTGATTTCCTGTCTAGCCCTGCGTTAATCTGTGAAAATGAATGCATCCCAGAAGCGGCACGCGGCAAAAATAGAACCCGATCGGCTTCTGGGATGGTTTTAGAATCATTGCATTGGCTCCCCGTATGTTTCAGGATCAATTTTAAGGTTCTTCTAATGGTTTTTAAGTGTCTTAACGGTCTTGGGCCTTCTTATCTATCAGAACTGCTTTTACAATATGAACCCTCGCGGCCTCTGCGCTCCTCCTGTAGGCGTCTCCTGGTCATCCCTAAAGCCAGGACACAAACTCACGGCGAGGCGTCCTTCCAGTGTTATGGCCCTCGCCTCTGGAACGAGCTGCCAGAGGACCTCAGGGCCGCAGAGAACGTTCATGTTTTTAAGTCAAGACTCAAGACCCATCTTTTTAGGTTAGCTTTTATCTAAATATTTTCTACAGTTTTATTTCTCGTTTTACATGATTATATTTTATTACTTGCTTTGCATGTTCTATATGATTATATTTTAGCACAGTTTTATTATTAAATTATTATTTTACTGTCTATATCATTTTATTTATTACTTATTTTCTAATTTTTGTCATTTATATTAGCTCTTTTATTACATTTTTATTCATTTTAATCCAGTGTTTCCTCTGTGGGGGCCCTCTTCCTCGGGAGCGGTGGTCGACTGTAGCTTCCTGGGCGCTCTATAGGTGGGGGTCTATGCTCCCCCTCCACTGAGCGCCCTGACTTAGTGTGGAAGACCTGATGCTGCCGGGACAGACGGCTCCTCTGATGGCGTTTCCTTGCGTTACCATACATGGCTCATCTGGACTCAGCCTAATATAATTTTTACTTGTGTATGTGCATGTGTGTGTGTGCGTGTGCTTGCATATGTTTGTAAATGTTTTTAACCTGTTATGGGAATCTGGGGTCATTTTGTAAAGCACTTTGAATCACACTTTGTTTGAAAAGCGCTTTAGAAATAAAATTTGATTGATTGATTGATTAATGGGACGCGCCTGGAAGTTGCTGCGTCGCTGCAGGTTTGAAACGCTCCATTGACTATCATGGATTCTATTTGCAGCAGTGACGTCCCGCTGCCGTTCCGCTTTGCTGATGCTTTCAGTGTGAAACCGGGGTAACAGCGTCGCCGCCATATTGGACGGGTCTCGCCACTCTCCAAAGTCAGCGTGGTCGACTATGCCCGTTTTTGCGCAGCCTGTGATTGCAACAACCGGCGTACTATTGAAAACAGATCACAAGGCATTACTATTGACTTTCCAAGCCTACCTGATGGGATTTTATATTTAAATTTATTTTGTTTGATTATATTTATATTTCAATTATCATGGGCTGTGCAGTGATCAGCATTGTTGCCTTGCAGCAAGAAGGTTCTGGGGTCTTTCTGCAAGAAGTCTGCGTGTTCTCCCTGTGCATGCGTTGGTTCTCTCTATGTACTCTGGCTTCCTCCCACAGTCCAAAAACATGACTGTCAGGTTAATTGTTCTGCCTAAATTGTCCTTAGGTGTGAGTGTGCTTGGTTGTTTGTCCTGTGTGTATTTGGGTTGCCTTACGATGGACAGGCAACCTGTCCAGGGTGTACCTCGTCTATTTGCCTGTTGTCGACTACTGGAGATAGGCACCAGCAGCCCACTCCTCACCACCCTGCGTGGACAAGTGGGTTCAGATAATGGATGGATGAATGGATTGGCACGTGTCTCTGGTTTTGTGAAAAAGTTTGATAAAATGTGTTTTTTAGTTGGGTAAACACCTTCCTCAGTACAAACGAATGCACTGGGTAGACAAATGGAGACCCATCCAAGATGGAGGCCGGCCACTACGGCAGCTCCAAAAGGCAGCAACAGTCCACGGGGACTAGTCTGTGGTAAAAACATTATCACACTCCTGGGTGGAGTGGTGCTGAGCAGTGCTGGAAGTGCTACAACTAGCTTATTTTACAAATAGAAATAAAATTTGGTGTAAATAATCATGTAAGACCGGGGTGCGCAAAGGCCAAGATGAAGCTCAGTCTGAGCATGCAAAAAAATGTTATTTTTTAATTAAATGTCAAAATATTATATAGTGATCATTTTTTGCTCCAAAACAAGACCTAAAACAGACACATTAGTACAAATCTGAGCATAAAGTTGCTGAAGAGCACAAAAATCACTCCAAGGGCCGCAAAAGCCCCTTGCTGCAAATGTTGTTGTTACTGTAGCAAGGTGGAGAGGCGAGGGCCAGGGCGAGATTCGATCCCCAGATTCCCGGGTGAGAGTCATACGCTCTAACCAGTCAGCCAAAGGGCCATCCCCTTGGTTTAGTAGCCAAGGCGCATCATCAATCGGGACACTGTGACAGGATGCTGACACTGTCACATTTATTTAGACTTGATTGCATTTACAGTAACAAATATGTCTGCTCTAGAAATTTGTTTCGCTTCCTTGTTTTCTGCAGAAGGGAGTCTGTAGCAAATTTGCTATTTTCACCCTCATGAATAGTAATAAATAAACAAATGTATAATAAAAATATTAAACCTCGATCATCAGGTATCAAGTTTAGCTCCTGCCCCATCAGAACGGCGTGTTTGAAATGTGTTCCATCCGTCAGAAAAACTCCCAACTAGCGTAAACAGTCAATGAACACATTTTTTGAATGTGTCATCAACCCAGCAGGGAACAGGAAGTGTTTACGACTGTCTGCACCAAAGACGTGCTGCTTAATCATCAGCCATGTTGACGGGGAGCTTTCAGCTCTGCAGCTCTCTCTGTTCCTCCCACGAAAACCTCCCTCAGCACCACAGATCTGCACACGACAACCCCCCCACCCCCGTCCAGCGAGCTGATGCATGCCACGGAAGCAGTGACGTCATGTGTTTACTGTATTTTGGGTTTCTGTCGTTGCAGTGCAGCAGTGCATCCAGCAGGGTTTATGTAACCCCCTGTGAGTGATGCATGATGGGAACTTTTTTAGCTCCAGCACGCGGCGCTAGCTTGGCAGCTGCCCTTTCCCAGGTGCTCTGTGCGGTGTTTGACATGTGAAAACTGAAAACATTTCTCCTCCCTCCGCCTCACACACGCCCCAGCCACCACTGCAGCAGCAGGAAAGTAAACAACTCTCGTGCTACGTGTGACTCCTCCCGCGTGGGCACGCGCCGCCCTCTGCTGGCGGAAGGAAGCACTCAACCCCAAATATGGTCTGCTGATAAAGCAAAACAAGATCCCGGGTTTGTTTTAAAATATATCTTCATTTCCACATTATTAATATCTTGTTGTGAATGTTTTTCACTGTCATATTTTGTTTTATTAGAAAATAGTTAAAGCAAAACAAATGTAGGCCTGTGTTTATCTATGTGGCTTTTACCATGTGACTGGAAAGGTGTTTCACACGTCTTTGATTTTACATTTTATTTCAGTCGCATTTAAATGTTTCAGATCAGCAAATTAATTTCAGTTGCTAATGGAAATAATGTGAGTAAATGTAGAAATTTTCTTTTTTAAAATGTTGATTTCATATATTAATGCAGCAGAAAGACAAAGGGCCAACACTCTCATTAAGGAGAGCAGAACAGCCCCAGACCACCACACTACCACCACCATGTCTGACTGTTGGTATGATGTTAGAATTAATAAGATGTTTTTTTGTTTTTCTTTTTATTGATGAGCCTTTGACTCTTTTTAAAACGTGGTATACTGTGTTGCTTTTTGAGACCTGTTAGCTTTCTTTGTGTTATCAGACCGATTCATTTGAAGTCATTTCGTTACTGGTCCAGCAGTAATCAGGTCTGGGTGTGATTTGAACTGTACTCAGCTTTCTAAATATTAGGATTAAACAGTGAATTATTGATATAACATGGGGGTCAGTATTTTTTTTCCACATGACCTGATTGATTTTGATAGCTTTTTATATTCTGTATATTATAGTGTAAAAAGTTGCTTAGTCATGCTTGCTCATGCCTTCTGTTCACCAAAAAGATTATTAAACCAAAGAAAAACAGACGTTTAGTTATATATTAAATATGACTGATTTGATCCTGTTTATGAAAAGGAAGCAGCAGGTACTGTGGTGCTGGGATACCTTACATCAGAAGAAAGAAGAAAAAAAACGTACATCAGGAGAAACTGGGCGTCACTTGGATAAATTCCTCAAATTACGTTACTTAACATCTTGGCTGTGCACCAGCTGCCACCTAATACACAGTCAAAACAAGTAATGTGTAATGGAAAACAGAGTAAGCAAAGGATGGTTTAATCTCACAATAATTAGAAATTAAATGCTCATGAACAATAAATAGGTTTGCTGAGCTATGCATGAGCTGAACCTTATCAACTCGATGAACCATAAAACAAAATACTAAAATCATCATTATTTACTATCTTTAAAATGCTTATTTGAATGAAAGGTAATAATAAAGTTACAATAGGCGAACTTTGTTCCTTAACTGTCTTACGTCAGCATGAAAATTAATAATAACGCCTCTGATTGTGTATTCTTATCTGTGCCTGGCAGCTTAACTTCCTGGATGGGTTCAGCAAACGACCTTCGTGCACTTTCAAGCACCCGCTGCTTATCTTTGCTGCCCTCTGCTGGTCAGTATAGGAATAGCAATAATCTAAACGGAAGTAGATTGATATTCCATGTCACCTGATATTCCATACCTCTTTTATAAAAAGTAAGTAATATAAATACATTTAGCTAAATATATATCCCATAATGTACGTTAAATCACATTATTACATCATCAAGTTGAAAAACTAGGTTTATAACAACCGGCAGAATAAAACAAATCAAGACCGGTGTTGTGCCAAAGTAGTTACCCCCGTCAAAAATTGTTTCCCCATTCACGGGAGCGATACTACAATACTGTAAACCAGACGTGTTCATGGAAACACGTCGCTCTCCGGTGAATTTACACTCAGTTTACACTTTGTTTTTGTTGGCGTTGCTATCACGAAATAGTTTATTTGCCAAATAAGTCACAGTATAACTAATAACTACAGAAACTTTGGAGAACATTTTCTTTTGTTAGACTTCTTAATTTAACGTTTAATGTTCTCCAAAGTTTCTGTAGTTATTAGTTATACTGTGACTTATTTTGCAAATAAACTATTTCGTGATAGCATCGCCAACAAAAACAAAGTGTAAACCGAGGGGAAACAATTTTTGACGGGGGTAACTACTTTGGCACATCACCGGAACTAGACCTTCACTGGTACTTCCGGGGAGCTGTTTGAGTGTTACAACAGTCACTGCTATGACAGGTTCAAATAGCACGGTAAAGTTTTCCTTTTTGGGGAGTAATTATGTTTATATGTGTCTTAGCTGCATTTAAAACTAAACCTAAAGTAGCCTAATAAAATGCGTCATAGCGTTGTTGACGGCGATGAAAAACGGCCGCATTTTGTTGTTCAGACTAAACACAGTTTCACTCCAGGCTGCTAACAGATACATTCATGTTTAAATTTCGGCAACAAATGTTCCTAATTAATCGATTTACTCTTAAATATAACGAAAAACTCGATCACAAACGCTGCACGAAGACTTTTATTTTGAAAAGCCACCATCTTTATTTTAGTTAACATTAAAATACAATTGGCACGTCTAAGATGTGTAAAACAAATGTTTTAACTGGCATTTAAGGTCTAGATTAGGGTTCCTGTCGGATTTTTGTCAGTGCTGACTTTATATAAGTGACTTGAAAGGGTTTTTGTCATCAAAGGCATGTCTGAACATGTCGAAATTTGACAACTTAGTCTGGGTTGTAGCTGGTGTAATAATCTGATTTATTCAAGACATAAAAATGTACATTATTATTCTTGTTGTTATTATTGGTCAGGTAATTTGTCTACATTTACTTAAACAGGAAGTTTTATATTAACATCCAGTTTTGTTCACAGAGTTGAAGAAGAATTTTAGGAATTAATATACTTCTAGGCTGTTTCAGAGACTTTTATTCTGGAATTATTGTGTTAAAATCTAAAATGTTTGCATGTGATACAGATTTTGTTACGAATTGATATAAAATAATTATTATAAATACTAAAGCACTTTGTAATATCCAAAGCAGTTGGACATTAATAATAAAGACTAAATAACAAAACAAAAATGTTATCATTTCATAATAATTCCATATAAGTTGCTTTGTTGTGAAACCAGACAATCGGATGACAAACACGGTCATTTTCATAAATAAATCACGACAAACACTGTATAATATTGCTAATAGTTGTACTGCAGTTCTGTATTTTTGAGTAATATCACCTATTTAAAATAAACTGTGCGTAATAAACGTGTTACCATACTGTGAACAAGAGCGAAACTGTCATAACACGCTGTGGTAGGAATATCCGACGAGGAAGCGCAGATAGTCAGAACACCGAAATTGTCTAAAATGTGGTAGTGGCTTCCGTAGCACAGCATTTATTTGATTTTATTCATGATAAGCACCTACATTGGGCTCTACAGTGTTGTCTACAGCTGCTGAAAGGCAATTTGAATTTTATTTTGTGTTCCAGATTTAATCATGGAGGGGACTTCCAAACATGGTGCTCCAGGTGAGCCAACTGTTGCTGCTCAGGTCCCGTTTCTTCACTTGTGCACCACGTTGGAAAAGATCCAGAAATCCAAACTTCGTCCAGATAAATCCAAGATCCTGGGGGATTTCATTGAATCGTGGCGAAAGTTTCATTCTGCCCTCCACAAAGAAAACCCCCAAACTACAGACTCCTTCTACTCTGCTATGCGCCTCATCGTTCCCCCGTTTGAGCGAGAGCGAATGGCGTATGGAATAAAAGAAAGCATGCTAGCTAAGCTTTATATCGATGTTTTAGGCCTTCCAAAGAATGGCCCAGAGGCCAATAAGCTGCTGAACTATCGCGCTCCAACCACATCCCAAGGAGAAGCTGGAGACTTTGCCAGCATGGCATACTTTGTGTTGAAGAACCGATGCGCGAGCCAAGGAAATCTTAGCATCAAAGAGGTCAACGACTTCCTGGACTCAGTTGCAATAAACAATGCCAGCAAGCAAAAGGACCTTGTTAAAAAGAGTCTCCTGCACCTCATCACCCAAAGCTCTGCTCTTGAGCAAAAGTGGCTCATTAGAATGATTCTGAAAGATATGAAGCTTGGAGTCAGTAAGGAAACGGTTCTCCAAGTCTTCCACCCGGATGCTGCAGAGCTCTACAACGTCAACACGGACTTGAACAAGGTGTGCCAGCAGCTCCACAACCCTTCCGTGTCCTTAAGTGAAGTTTCTATCGAACTTTTCTCCGCCTTTAAGCCGATGTTGGCAGCTGTGGCTAATATTCGCAACGTTGAGAAGCAAATGGGCAACAGCCCTTTTTACATTGAGACAAAGCTGGATGGGGAACGTATTCAGCTGCACAAAGACGGAGACGTGTACAAGTACTTCAGCAGAAACGCTTTTGAATACACGCAGCAGTTTGGTGGCTCGCCCCTAGAAGGATCGCTGACTCCTCATATTCATAACGCTTTCAAACGCGACATTGTGAGCTGCATCCTGGATGGAGAGATGATGGCGTACAACCCAACGGCGGAGACGTTCATGCAGAAAGGGAGCAAGTTCGACATCAAGAAGCTGATGAACGACTCAGAGTTGCAGACATGCTTCTGCGTGTTTGACGTGTTGTTGGCGAATAACCGAAAGCTTGGCAAAGAAACGCTAAAACACCGCCATGAGATCCTTCAGACCATTTTCACACCGATCAATGGAAGGATTCATGTGGTGCCGAAGACTGAAGTCCGAACCATGCAGCAGGTGGTCGGCGCACTTAATGATGCCATTGACAGCAGAGAAGAGGGAATCATGGTAAAGGATCCTCTGTCCCTCTACAAGCCTGATAAACGAGGAGAAGGCTGGCTAAAAATAAAACCAGAGTACGTGGACGGCTTGATGGACGAGCTGGACCTACTGATTGTTGGCGGCTACTGGGGAAAAGGAAGACGAGGTGGGATGATGTCTCATTTCTTATGTGCCATTGCTGAAGCCCCAAAGCCTGGCGAGAAGCCATCAGTTTTCCATTCCTTCTGTCGCGTTGGCTCAGGCTACACCATGAAAGAGTTGTATGACCTTGGTTTGAAGCTTGCCAAGCACTGGAAGGTCTACAAGAAAAAGGACCCTCCAGCATCCATCCTGTGTGGGACAGAGAAACCAGAGGTTTACATCGAACCGTGCAACTCGGTCATCGTCCAGGTTAAGGCAGCTGAGATTGTTGCAAGTGACGTGTATAAAACCAACTGCACGCTGCGCTTCCCCAGAATTGAAAAGATCCGCGACGATAAGGAATGGCATCAGTGTATGACCCTGGCAGAGCTAGATCAGTTCCGTAGCAAGGCGTCTGGGAAACTGGCCTCACGGCACCTTAACATTGACTATAATGAACCACAAAAAAAGAAGAGGAAGCTGCCAGCCAAAACCAAGAAGGTGGTTGGTGTAATTGACCACTTCAAGCCCCAAGACCTGACCGGGGTTTCCAAGGAGACCGATATGTTTGAAGATGTAGAATTCTGCATCCTGAACGGCTCTGAAGATCATCCGAAGTCTGAACTGGAAAAAGGCGTAGCCAGGTAAAACAACATATAATTGTTTTTTAAATTTAGGCCAAATTGGGAATGTAGGCCCAGGAATTTAGTCAAAAATTGCAGACCGAAAAAAAAGAACAACCTAGAAAGCTGAAAAGTGTTAAATGATGCCATCATTGCCTGAAGGCTACCCCCTGAGAGGCATGGATAGTTTATAACATAGCTTGTTCTGTGAGTAGGCTACATTATGGCCCTCAGAATAGTGGTTGTAAAGACAAGACAAGAATAATCCAAACGTGGAAAGTTTAATTCAAATTAGTTTCTCCACCGCTGAAAACAAATGGCCTTTTCACCTCTGGCCCGCTTCAGCTTTCGCCAGGTTTTGCTCACATCACAATGTCTGTGGTTCACACAGCCTTCTCAGAAGCACAGTTGTCTCTGAGCATGTGGGCGGAGCAAATGACATGCAGAGGAATCTGTGGTGTCCTCCTTAAGTTAGTAAACAAAAGCGGCCGTGTTGTTTTTGGATACTCTAACATGAAGCACACAGCTTCCTGCTGTCTCACTGAGCAGTGAAGTTGCGCTGTCCTCGCACTGCTGTGGCGGGTCCAAGCTGCAGGCAAAGAAGATGTTTACCCTAAACCTAACCCCACTGATCACGCTTGTGGGAAACCACTAGCTTATTCCACCCACCAATCAGAGGCTCCCACTAGGGTTGCAAGGATTAACCGGTTTGACTAATAACCATTGTGTGAAACGCTGCGGTTAACCCATCGCAGACGTCTCCCAACACCGAAAATGATAAATAAAAGATTTGCGGACCACAGCGAAAGTGAAAATGAACGAACGCACGCAGCAGAACCAGCGTCAACAACCACTGGGACTGCTCCATTTCCACTTAGGAAGCGCTTCAAGTCTCCCGTGAGGGGATATTTTAGACTCCCAAAGCTGCTAAAAAAGAAATTCAGAACGGTGTCTCGTTCATCTGCAGAGCCGACAGAAAAAAAAGTTGTGTTGCTCCCAATTTATTATCTCTGAGATCATCACACAGACAAAGTAGCTCCAACGGATCTGAACGGATTTAACAATAATATTAGAACAATCCAGTTAACGACATTTCCCCCTGTATATGTCTACAACAAGCCTGTACGGCAAGCCATTATAATATTTAATCAACAACACCTTTCTGTAATTCCTGTTCTACATAAGAATAATATA